>NW_007727975.1:81724-182524 GCF_000696425.1 Galeopterus variegatus
ACCCTCTAGATGCCAGTAGTCGCCCTCACCCTCACTAGTTTTTTTTTTTTTTTTTTTTTTTTTTTTTTCCGTGTCCGGCAACGGATTGCAACCCTCAGTGTTGCCCCCGTACCGGACCGGGGACCGGCAACGGGATTGCAAACCTCGGCGTTGCTCCCGCGCCTCGCTCAGCCAGTGAGTGGGAACCGGTCTGTATGTGGGATCCGAACCCTCGGGCGGGAGCGCCCGCCGCGCTTCCCAAGCGGCGCACTATCCAGTGCGCCACCGGGCCGGCCCACACCCTCACTAGTTTTGACAACCAAAAATGTCTCCAGTAATTGCCTGATATCTCTTAGGAGCAAAATCACCCCTGGTTGAGACCCACTATTCTAAGCCGGGCTCGTGGTAATTGGCAATGTTCCCTGTGTTAATAATTTAGATTATTGATTAGATTAATAGATACCAAAATCTTTACAATAGGCTCAGTGTTATGCATGTCGTTCTCTCTAGTAATAACAATAACAATTAATAATAATAGTAATGATAATTAGCACTGATAGTGCTCACCATGTGCTTGGCTTCGTGTATGTCAAGGACAGTGGTTCTCAACTATGGCTGCATATCAGAATCGCTCAGAGAGTTTTAAAATTCATAATGCCCAGACACACCACAGATCAATTACATCAGGATCTCTGGGGGTGGGCACCAGACATCAGTATTTTTAGAGCTTCCCAGGTGATTCCAATGTATGACCAAAATGGACTACTTCTGATCTGGGCTGACTTTATGTCCAAGTTTGCCCAAAACATTCACAGCTTTTTATAATTTTGCTTTTATGAATTGATTGTTGATGTACTTTTCTGATTTTTCTGTTAGGTTGTCTACTCCTTTTATTGATTTATGAGAGTTCATTGTAGATTAGCCATGATAAATTAATTTTTTCTTTTTCTGACCGGTAAGGGGATTGCAACCCCAGGCTTGGTACTCTCTGCACCACGCTCAGCCAGTGAGCACACCGGCCATCCCTACATAGGATCCGAACCTGCGGCCTCGGCACTATCGGCACCGCACTCTCCCGAGTGACCATGGGGCCGGCCCATAAATTAAATTTTTGCTATCATGACTTACAAATATTCTCCCTCAATTTTGTAAGTTGTCTTTTTTTTACTTGAATGGTGTTGTTCGTTGTTGCTGTGTTTTTTGGTTTTTTTGTGATACAATGGGTTTTGATTTTTTTACGAAGTCATATCCATTAGTATTTTGCGTTATGGTTCCTGCCACTGACTTTATGCTTGGGAAGACTTTTTCCACTCATAGATCAGAAACTTTTTTCGTATTTAGATTATTCATATGAACTGTTTAATCCACGCGTAACTTGGCTATTTGATGTTGAGGAAGCCACTTAACCTCTCTATGCTTTAGTTTCCTATCTCTAACCTGGGAATAATAATAGTACTACTTCATAGGGTGAGTGAGATGATTAATCAA
Organism: Galeopterus variegatus; assembly: GCF_000696425.1. Taxonomy (NCBI): domain Eukaryota; kingdom Metazoa; phylum Chordata; class Mammalia; order Dermoptera; family Cynocephalidae; genus Galeopterus; species Galeopterus variegatus. The sequence continues at coordinate 83,192 of NW_007727975.1, forward strand.
GCTAATTTATATAAAGTTTAGTGCCTGGCACAAGTCTATATACAAGTGTTAGCGTCTTTCTTAAGGCTATTATTTATTTTTCCTAGTAGTGAGACCTTATAGCAAATAAATGTTCTAACAACATTTATTGATCTGGCTTTCTAATTTGTGTATTGATTTGTCCATTTTCTTTGTATCAGCACCACAGTTTACATTATGGTAACATTATATTACTTTTTAATATCTGATGGCTCAAGTGCCCTGCCCCTACCTTCACATTCCCTGGCTATTTTCATCCTTTTATTTATGTATTTTTTTACATAGATAAAAAGAATCATTTAGTCATATCTTTCAAAAATACAATTAGAGAATTAAAGAGGTAAGGGGAGTTGATGGGCCACGGCTCCTTGATGGCAGAAACCAACATTGTACAGAACATAGAGTCCAACATACTTCGGAGTAGGTAAGAACTCAGGGGGTGAAGACTCTCAGCAACTTCTAGGATGGCCCCTGGCCTTGTCTTGAGAGTGACAGATGCCAGACAAGTGGGAAATTGATTCAATGTCACTTGATCTAGATTCTTAAAGGGCCAACACACTTTTACATGATTTCCTTGCCACAGTTGGGGTTTAAACCCTCCCAATGCGTGTCACCATGCTTCCTGAAGGATATTAAATGCACCAGTTTGGCAATATCATTTTTTGGGGGTGGGAACTGCTATTGAATGAAAGGAGGCTGATATGGGAAAAATTTTAGAGACTAGTCCAAGATGTTGGGATTTAGTCTGTGTGCACAATTGGGCACCTCTACTCCTTGCAAATGTCCACCCTTAGATCAGGCATTGATGAAAACCATGGTTTTGGAATCAGATAGACTTGGGCCAGTAAGTTCTACCACTTACTTGCTGTGTGACCTTGGTTAAGTGACTTAACCTCTTTGAGCTTCCAATTTCCTCATCTATATAATAAGCACAATGATACCAGTTTTCTCATTGTGTTTTTGAGACACTTAAGTGAGATAATGACTATGTCTGATTATTTTTGTTGTTATTGCCATATTATTATTAGCAATATAAATGATTGTAGGGGCCGGCCCGGTGGCGCACTGCTACAGTGCACCACTTGGGAGCGTGGCGGCACTCCCACCGAGGGTTCAGATCCCACATACAGACCAGTTCCCGCTCACTGGCTGAGCGAGGTGCGGGCGCAACACCGAGGGTTGCGGTCCCGTTGCCGGTCCTGGTCCGGTACGGGCGCGACACTGAGGGTTGCGATCCGTTGCCGGACAGGAAAAAAAAAAATATATATATAAATGATTGTATTTATTATTATTATGTTTTCTTTCACAGATGTCTTTCCTTGTGGAGGTCACTGCGAAGGCTATTTGGAAACTGCATTTTTCCTGCATGTGCTGGAGCTGTTGGCCAATTAAAAATATTCCTAGGCTAAAGCCTTTTCTATGGGGCTGTGACTCTCCCAGAGAACTCCTTTAGCTCAGTAATCATAGTGTGTTGAATAATAGCCTGGAGAAAGATATGTTCACATCCTGGTTCCCAGAATCTGTGAAGGTGATCTTATATAGAAAAAGGGTATCTGCAGATATATATTAATTTAAGGATTTCCAAATGAGTTCATCTTGGAGTACCCAAGTGGGTCCTAAATCCAATGTCAGGTGTCCTTCTAAGAGTGAGGCAGAGGTAGGTCTATTACACAGACAGGAGAGAAGACACATAGAGAAACAGAAGGAAAGGCCATGTGAAGATGGAGGCAGAGGTTGGGGTGATGCAGCCACAAGCCAAGGAACACTGGGAACCACCAGAAGCTGGAAGAGGCAAAGAAGGGCTCTCTCCTAGAGCCTTCAGAGGGAGTGTGACCCTGCTGAAACCTTGATTTTGAATTTCTGGCCTCTAGAACTGAAAGGATAAATTCCTGCTGTTGTAAGCCACCAAGTCTGTGGTGATTTGTTTTGGCAACGGTAGGAAATTAATATAGTGGCTTTACCAGGAGCATCATTGCAAATGCAATCTGGGGGAAGAAGTCCTAGAATAAAGGCCAGGAGACCTAAGTTCTAGGGCTGAGTCTGTCATTAGTTTGTAGGTGATCTTGGATCACTCAGTTTTCCTCTCAAGACCTTCAGGTCTCCATCTGTGAAATGGAGAGTTGGCTAATCCATGGGTGGTAAGCTCTTCTGAGCCAGACAATTCATGCAAGTGAGTGAAGTGGGCCTGGGGTGGTAGCGTAACAGGGAGAAATGGTACCTGGGTACACTGGGGGGTCCTTGCCCCTCTAAAATGCACAGCTATCATTCAGCTCCTGCCGATTGGTGCCAGTCAGGAATTCTGGCCCATTGTTGCCAGAACTTGTTTTTTTTTTTCCAAGATAAGAGAGAAATCCAGATGTTTGTGTAAAATCTGATTTTTGAATGTCTGCAACTGATTCAAATTTCTTACAAGCATGAGATGGGCCAGACAAAGAAATCCTGCAGGCCCAAAGTGACCTCTAATGTAGTTGATCTTCTAGATCTCTCTCCAGCCCCCCATGCTGCAATTTTCTGACTTATGGGAATACCTACAGGTTCCAGAGTTCTGTCCTTGGCAAGCCCAGAAAGGTAGTCTGGGGAGGAGGGAAGATGACAGGAGAGACCTGTTCATCCAGTGGAGCTGGGAAGGACCCATAGGCAGAAGAAAGCCCATGCAGCTTGGTTCTCACATGCCCAGTCTGGTTCATTTTTCCTTCCATGCAAGCTGCTAGGTTTCAGGTAGCAGGCTTGGTTTTTATGTGCAAAGCTTAAGCACACTAGACGTCCTGGGCTCCATGTTGCCACATAAATCATAGGCTGTTTTTATTATTAATAATAAAATCCAGCTGATGCTAGAAGTGCTAAGGAAATGTGGCACAGCAGAAGTCAAGGCTTGAAAGTAGAAGACTAGTCTTGCACCCACAAGCAAATGGTTTGAGAATTGAAGATTTACCATTGGAATGCAGGGTTATGTTTGTTCTCGCCAACATGTATTTATGGAGCACCTACTATGTTCCAAGTACCACGTGGGTCCTGAGGATACAACAGTGATGCCTTCTCGCCATTGTGGAGTTGAGTCTGTGGGGAGGGAAGGGCGGATAACTAGGGATCTATTCCTCAGAGTGTGAAAAAGACATTAATAGACCAGGGTTTATGGGAAATCCATGGGAGGGGTCAAAAATTATTCCTGGTGGGATTGACATTTAGGCTGTCAGAAGTAGGATGTACGAAAAGCCAGTCATGCCAAGAGCATTAGATCAAGGGCCAACCCCATCCAAGGGCAATGGGTCCAGGACAGGGGCTCCTGTGTCACAGAACAGTCATGTGATTAACTTCTCTGGGCATCAAAAATCTTATCTGAAAAATGAGAGGGCTGGACTGGACAGTCTCTTGGGCCCTTCGAGCTCTGAGAGCTCATGAATCTTGGGTGACAAACTAAAATTGAGATGGATTGGGACATTCCATGACACCTGTTTGGCCTTTGTCAGTATGAATAATAATTTAAACAGCAGCTCTGGAAGCTGTTGAGGATGGAACAAGACATTTCCAGATGCCGGTTTCATCTTCATTAATGGGGGTGGCACTGACACAGGCACCATTAAATATGCCTTGAGACTTGGCACCAGGCTAGAAGACATCCCTTTTCTGATAGCAATAGTCATGGGATGGTTATAGTCTGTTTATCATGTGCCAGCCATATGCCTTCTTCATTTGTACAATGAACATTTTTTCAAAGCATCTACTCAGTCCCAAGCACTGTGCTAGGTTTTGGAAATACAATGCTGCATGAGATGGGCAGATTCCAGGCTGATGGAGCTCAAAAGCAACTAAACGAGCCAGAAAATATTGGCAAGGGATGAGATAATGAAATTAAATAGTGTGTGGAGAGGGAGAGAAGGGAGAGAGAGGAGAGAGAGCGAAGGAAGGGAAGAAAAGAGAAAGGAGGGGAGGGGCAGGGAGGGAGAACTCAACCAAGGCTGGTACTTAGGCTGTGCTGTCATGGATGACCTCCTTGAAGAGCTGACATCTGAGCAGAGATCTGAAGTTGCCAGGTGAGGTCAGGGGAGAAGCATTCCAGGCACAGGGAACAGCACGTGCAAAGGATCTGAGATGGGAACACTCTGGCTTTGTTTAAGGAAGAAAATCAGTGGGCAGTTGAAGTTTAGGGACCAAGGGAGAGAGGTTGGGTTGGGGAAGAAGTTAGAAAAGGGTCAGGGCCAGAACAGAGGGTTTTTTCTTTCCAAGCAGAGTGGGAACCTGCTGAAGGGTGTTTAGCAGAGAAATGATATGTTTTGCAAAGGTAACATTGCTGTGTGGAGAATGGATTGTAAAAGAGAAGCAGAAAGACCAGCTGGGAGCCTAGTGAAGTTGTCTAGGCAGGGGACAATGGTGGCTTGGTGGCAGTGAAGAAGGGGCAAATGGTCATTTTCAGGACATATTTTAGAGATAAATCTGGCACAATTTGCTGATGGATTGGCCACAAATAACCAGAGGAGCTGGAGAAACCAAAAGAGAGAAATAAAACAAAATCCCTATGATCTTGGCTTGTTTGACCCAACGGATTTTTATATTTAATCCTTATGACTACCTTTTGAGGTGAACGTTGCTATCCCCATTTTATGGCTGAGGAAACTGAGGCATCTCTAAAGGGACAGAACTCAAGCTCAATTTCAAGTCTGTCTGCCACTAGAATCCATGCAGTCTCCTCTCTGCTTGAGTTCCTTTTTCTTCTTGTTTGTATCACTCCATTCCTTCCTCAGGGACTCGCTTGCCACCCAGGATCCTGCCCTTTCCCCTTGCTTTGGGTGAGAGACCTGGTTGGTGTAACTCAGTCGGGTAACCCCTGAAATGTCAGATCCCGTCAACTCTCCTGAGGCAGAGATCAGCGGGGCAGAAAGTGCCTCTGGAACCCGCTCTGGGAAGTGTGTCTCACCAACCCTTTGAATGCTACCTGAGATCTCTGTGTGCCCCCCTGCTCCTCCAATGGCTTCTAGCTTTCCACTTGTGACAGCTGCAGTGATCTTCTGTGACAGGGGGAATATGCAGCCACAGGGATGCAGCTCTGTGCCCGGGAAATGTCACCTCCAATTGATGTCACAGAGGAGAGAGAAACAATTAAGGCGCCAGCCCATTCTTGAAGCTCTGGCTGCAGGCGAACAGTGGGGGGTGGAGAGGGAGATGGAGAAGGAAGGAAAAAGGTAGGGAAGGTAGCAGGGGAAGGGTTGGAAGCAGGGCAAAGTAGGAAAAGGTGCACATTCTCTAGTACAGAGTAGGTGCACGATAAGCATTTGCTGAATGTATAAATGAAGGTTGTAGTGGATGCTGTGGTGGGTCACCCAACCACCCTTTGGAGCCACGGGCCTCATTCCTCCTGCTCCAGAGAGTATGTTTGTGGCTCACAGTTGAGTCCCTCTGCAGGAACTGCCCCTGGTTGAAGGAGGCTGCCTGCCCCCTCTCCAGGGGGAGCCTACATTCAGTGGCTAGTTGATTTGACTGTACAAAGACTAACCCCCTTGTCCTTGATTCGAAACAGCTCTGATGGGCCACCCTAGCTCCTGAGCTCCCTGCAGGATGGACTGAGACCTTTGTCACAACTGCATTGCTGCCCAGTCCTGCTTCCTTTGCTCTCATGCAGATGTTACTCCTACAAACTCATTCCCAATGAACCCCCCATGCAACTTTCTCCTCAGAGAAAATGACTGAAGACAAATCCCTTACAGGGGCAAAAATCATTGTGTAGGGTTATTCATAATATTCACCTCTCCTTTCCAAATTCTACAAGGGGAAGATCCTTGCTAGGTTAAACTCTGGGCTCTCCTTTGTTGTGGAGAATCTGGGTAATGGGCAAAATAGAGAAAACAAAGAAATCACAGAAGCTTTTATACATAATAAAAATCCTCAGGATTATGTAAGAAGAAAAAAAGGCTGTGAAGGTGTAGTTTCAGGGACTGATATTTAAAAAGGGGAGAGATATTTAGAAAGGTGTGACTAAGCTTGGAATGGAAAGTACTGAGAGAGGAGAAGTGAGTGTGGAATTCTAAAGATGTTCACTGTGCATTCACAAGACATCAGCCCCTTCTCCCTTGGGATTTGGTCTGGAGAATGAAAACAGATTTGGAATACTTTTACTTTATTTTCTGACTTTAGAGACCGAGCCACATGGAATTTTGTGTTTATGTGGGTTACAAGTATGACTGAATACAAAGGGTGATAGGATGGCAGTGAAGGAAGAGAGGATAACCACAAACTAAACTAAAAATGGAGAGCGAGAAGGATAGCATTCCTATGGTTTGGAGAAGAGTCGAATAGAAGCAAGTAGAAAAAGGATAAAATTAGGGTGAGAAAGAGGGATTCCTCACAGTATTGAACGTGCTGGCCACATGACTAATACACCCAATATGCTTCTTGTATTGGAACTGTCCCACCTGCAGCTGCCTGTGAGGTGAGCAGATGTAGGCTGGTCTTTGCACAGGGGTTGGCACTAATTACTTAAAGGATGGTGTATTAATTAGGATAAGGTCCAGTGACTATAACAAAGGGCAGAATGATTGAGACCTAAGAAAACTGCAAAGTTTATTTCTCTCTTTTGTAACAGAGCAGGCATAAGCAGTCCATATCCCATAGTGATGGAGTCCCAGTCCCAAGCTCCTTCTAATGCATTTCTGTGTTGTTAGTATTTGGCTTTCATCTTGTGAATTGAGATGGCTGCTCCACCTCCTGTCACTGACTCTGCATTCTAGGTAATAGGATGGGAGAAAGGGGTGTAGAAGGCAGGCTCTTTCCTTTTAGGATATGACTGATCACCTCTTTTGACTTCCCATTGGCCAGAACTTAATCACATGGCTATGAATTAGATTCCAAGGAAAGTGAAAAAAATGCTGTTTTTATCTAGGTGGCTATGTGCCCAGTTAAAATGGTATGGGTTCTATTACTAAAGAAAGAAGGGTGAATGGGCCGAGCCCGTGGCGCACTTGGGAGTGCGCGGCGCTGGGAGCGCAGCAGCGCTCCCACCGCGGGTTCGGATCCTATATAGGGGTGGCCAGTGCACTCACTGGCTGAGCGCGGTGCAGCCGGTCACAAAAAGGACAAAAAAAAAAAAAAAAAGAAGGGTGAATGGCTATTGAGGAGTAACTGGCAGTCTCTGACATGGGTGGGCATCTTATCAATAGTGATCCAAACATAGGCTGGTAGGTGGCTGATGGATGCAGTGACTGGCAGCAAAAGTGGCCCGGTGCAGACTAAATTTGGATGGGGACTGGGGACAGCACTGGGCAGCCAATGAAGAGAGGAGAATGGAGTAGTCAGGTTCTAGGGGAGGAAGAGGCAGAGGAAGTGGCCAGTTCTTGAGCTGCGAGATCTCTTTCAGATTTCAGTTCTGACCATAACTCTAACTCAATGTTAGGCAGCAATTAAAGTTGTAAAGTCATGTCATTGGAGTCCGGAGGTAGAGTGGACTCCAGGCATGAATTGGTGAGCAGTTAAGTGATGTCTTCAGGTACTCATGACTCAGAGTTATTCTCCACACTGTCACCTTCATTTGTGGCTTCATCCTCAGGCTGGCTGGTTCCTCTTATGGTCACAGCATTGCAACTAACAGCTACAAGACAAGAGGCTTCCTTGGTCACACCTGGCAGTAGAGATTGAAAGAGAAAAAACTGTTCTACACTCACATGCAAAAAAAGTCCTTCCCACCAGTTAGATAATATGCTCTCCTTGGACTAATAAAAGATGCCATTGACTTAGACTAAGCAGCTTCCACCTCTGGAGAAGGGGATGGAGTGGATACTGGATAAAATCGAGATTCTGTTAAGTTTTTGTTGGGAAACCTCAAGTTTCCACTCACCTTACAATAAACCTTCTTTTCCTTAAGGTGGCCTGAGGGTGCTTCATTCTTGCAACCCAGAGGGCTTAATTTATTCGCTGATAAAAAACTCAAAGGCAAGATGCTCCAAAAGTGCTGAAGGAAGAAGAAAAAATGAATAAAAGAAGAGATGTGGTCATACATACTAATGAGTTTCCAAAATGTTGAGGGAAGAAGCTATTGCCAGTAAGCTCCAAGGTCATTAAGGACAATTTGTGTGATGGAGAGAAAACAGGCTCTGAGCCACAGAAAGCCACTTCAGAGGAAATCCAGAGTTCTAAGAACACCTGAGGCAACGTGCAGGTTGGACATCGAAAAGGGGAGTAGGGAACTTCTATTCAGCATGGCCAGAGGGCCCATGACCAGGGATGCAACTCGACAAGTTGGAAGTGAAAATCTGGTTGATGCTCCAGGTGATGGCTACATCTGGGATGGCAAAGAGGAATCATTCCCAGGGTCACCCTGATTGATAGTGGCCCTTGGAGCACATCTTAAGAAGGATTCAGGACACTGACTAGTAGACATTCCTGAGCTACTTAGTCTTATTCCAGAGCTTTCCTTCTTAATTTCCCCCTCTGCCTCTGAAAAGCTATCTCTTAGCAGTTTGGGTATCACTTCCCTTTCATAGGAATCTTTCCGGAGAATGGCTGAGTATGTTTCTTATCCTGTTCCTCCAAGAAGCAGCATGTCAGAAGGATAGAGAATAGTCTCTGGAGTCAGGGTAGACCTGGGCTTAAATCCCATATTTCTCACTCAACCAGATGAGGACTCAAAGACATGGTTTCCCTTCTCTGGGCCTCAGTTTCTGCATGTGTGAAATGAAGAGAATAATGTCTACCAAGACGGACCTTCCAAGGATCAGATTTAATAGATACGACAGATCCAGGATGGTGCTCACTCTGAATTTTGGAGGAAATTTTGAGAAGTTTTTCTGGCTCTGGTTCCTCCAGTCCCCAAGATTGCAGAACACCTTTTGTTCTTATGATTTCCTTTATTGAGTCCTTTTATTCATTCATAGCTGTGACATACAGCTGTACTGGAGGACAATGTTGTCCTCCTTTTGATATTCAGATGCAAGTACAAAGGCTCTGGTACCCTTGTTGACATTCTTGAGCTTAACTTTGCTCTGCAGTTTGGGTTACTTTCAGCCAGGTATGTGGGACCTTCACCATCTTCTTTTAAAATGGTGCATATCTGGACATGACGAATGAATTCATTCATGGCACTTCAAAGGCAGATTGACACCTATAAATGCATAATGTCTTTTTGATCAGGCCAGAGCTGGCAAGAGTAAAGAAATCAGAGGGAGCAAGAGGGTCATTTGAAATTGCTATCCTTTTCAGATTTTATACCCCCATCTGGATTCTCCTGCTGAGAAGCAGGCTGGACACTCCGACCTGGAAACCCATGCCAGACAGCTAACTAAGTCCTAGAAGTCAGCTCCTGATGGTATTTGGCAACCTTGGGCCTCTCTGGGCCAAGGGTTTAGTGCCAAGAGTAATTGTGATTTACACCCCTAACCCCTTTGGGTGCAAAATGGTTTTGATTAGATGCATACCATATTTATTAAGCCTTGCATAAGGCAGGCTGGGGGCTTGGCTGTTCTGCCATAAAAGGGAGGGAGATTTACACGGCTCCCTGCAGGATTCATTTAATCTCTTGGGGATTTACTGACCTTCAATTAGAACTGTTAAGTACTGTTTACACGGTCCCTAATTCATACAAGACCAATGTAAGGGTGAATTTTGCTTTCATTAAGAACCTATGAATCAAGAAAATAAAAAATAAAAAGTCTTTGCCAAGCAAGATGTGATTTGGGTTCAGAAAGAAAGAACATCGAAAACAAAAAGCCATTAGGAGTTGAAAGCTTTACTTTGTCATTATTTAGGACTGGCCTGATAGTTAATGTATTTTTAGGATGGGTTTAAAACAAAGAACACCTGATTTGAAATTGTTTGGATGATACTTAGCTTTACAGTTTTAAAATTCCTTTTTACAGAGACCAGGGAAAAGAGTCTTTTGAATTCTTTTCTATTGCTGAAAATTGGGATTCCCTTTTATTCACCAGAAGAAAAAGCGTCTTGTATCTCTTAGTGGGGCCAATTGTGCACACAGAAAATTGCCTTTAGCTGTGCCTTCAAACTGAGGTATGTGGACTCCCAGTGGGTGTAAATAGCATACCAGGGCTACATGAAACCATGAAACATCATCCATGTGCACTCTTCAAGGATTTTGGAGAAAACGTACTCTTTTTAAATGTTGAAAAAAACACAACAGTATTAGATCAGAAGTCACAAACTCAAATGCTCATAGTGAATAGGCCAGCATGAGAATGAGTGAATGATCGGGATTGGGGACTGTCATAAAGCGAGAAACTCGTGTTCCATCGAAAGAGGCACCCACTGGTGAGCTGCAGGCTCTGTAAGTACTGTCGGATGAATTATCAGAAAGTGGTCACTTTTAATCTTGGCTTGAGACTTGTTCCTGAGTGAGAGCTGTATGCAAACTGCTCAGAGCCACAGCCTTATGATGGGAGAAGTCATTTGCAACCCTTTGACACATTATGGGCATTGCTTCCAATTTCTGCCTTGGAAACAGAACACTGAAGCTATGATGGCCCAGGGTTGTGTCAGACAGGTTCAGCCACAGGATAGCACGATAATCACAATAGTCACACCAACAGTGAGTGGTATCAACAGCTGTGCTAAGCGCCTTGAAGTTCTACCGTCTTCCAAGAGTTTTAAGAATTTTCCTTTAGCTCAGGGTTTCCAAACTTTATAGAGACCCTCCCATTTTCCACAAAAAGAAGATGCTCTGGCCCGTCTCACTGGGTTCCCTGTTCTTGTCATTCCTTATTTGTTCTGCATCCATGTTAACTTTGTGTGGCTCCATGTTAACTAGCACATCAGGCCTCTTTGGTAATAACAACTTCACGGTTATCTAGTCCAGAGAGTAGGGCTGGTAGCTCTTTGGAGATGTCTATTTTTCTTAAAAAAGATGGTACAAATGAAATCATTCAGGCCCATTAGAAAAGGAGATGAAGAAGGAAGCTTGCCCAACTGCAGTGACCAGAAGTTCGCCTTACCTGCCCTTGTCTAATGACGAATATGGGGTCTGGCTACAGGAAACAAGGCATCTCCCCCACTCCCTTCCCTTCTCTCACCTCGTTGTCCACATATTAATGTGTATTGAGTGCCTTCTCAGTTCCGGATGCTACACTGGGCCATTTTATCGATACCAGAGGTGTCAGCCTATTTAAGGAAACAAAGCGTTTCTAATGTCCTGTTTTCAATTCTCAAGAAAAGTTGTGGTTTTCCTTAGGGAGGTTTTCTAACATCCTACCCTGTCAACAAATTCTTCAAGTTATTTAAAGTCCCCCCTATAATTACCATATCTTTACTTAAGTGCAAATGAATGATCTTTTTATCCATATGCCACACCAGTTTATCATGAACTTTGGACTTAGAATTAGTGTGGATTTCATCTACAACATTTGCCAGGAGTGAAATCTAGAAACTGGGCAGATCACTTAAGCATTCTGGGCTTACATTCCATGCCTGTAGAGTGGGCATGAGATTGGCACTTTCTATAAAGAGTTGTATGAGAATCAGGAGAGTCCGAGTCATGCTGTAGTAGAGACCAATCACTAAATCTCAATGGCTTAAAGCAATACAGGATTATTTCTGACTCATGTTGCATGCTCACATGGCAGTGCCCCTCTCTCTGTCAACCTCACTCCAGGAGTAAGAGCAACATTCACAAAAACAGAAGATAGTTCAAGATAAAGTGGGTTAATGAGTTGGATCAACTTCCAGTTTGTTGACCTGGTAGTAAGTTTAGCTCATCTCTAGATAATTCCAGATGGGATTTGCAAGGTCTATCCTGAATGAATTAAGATTGCTATTTTAGAGTGGGTAATTCCCAAGGCAGCTGGAATTTTAGTGCAAGAAGTTATGGGGGAAGTGATTCCAGGAACTGCTGATAGGGAAATGAGAAAGGAAGGGAAAGGAGCCGGTAAATGGGCAAGGATGGCTCTCTGGGCAACTGGGGCAAAAGGGTGATCAAAACCCCACCAAATGGAATGGCACTTGCCACACTGACAAAAGGAAAATTATGTGTGTCAGGGTCACACACTGGTAATTAAATGCTCCAACAAGGCAGTGGCAAGCATAATCTTCCCCACTCCATTGGCCAGAATTAGTCACACGGCCCAACCCAGATACAAGGGTCATGGGGTACTGCAATTGCCCTAAGGGCAGAAGGAGAGCCAGCACTTACACTGATCATAGGTTGTCATGGGGATTCAATGAGATAACATTGTGTACAGTACAGACCCTGGCATGCAGTGAATGCACCATCAATGTTGGCTGCTTTTTAAATTATGATGAGGTATGCCCACTAGATAGTGAACAATCTAAGGGGAAGGACCTTCTCTTACTTCTAATAATATTAACATTTATTACTGAATACTGTCCATGTGCTGGACACTGCCAAACAGCATCCTCATGAAAATTCCAGGTAACTGTCATTTTCAATCTTATTTTATAGATGAGGAAACCAACTCTTAGTGAGGTTAAGTGTGCTACTCAAGCTCATACAGCAAGTGATTGGCAGAGCAAGGATTTAAACCCATGCCAAGGCCCACGCACTTGGCATCACACTATGGCGCCTCCTGTCTCCTGCCAGCACTTAGCACTGAGCATTAAACAGAGGAAGGGCTCCTGAATATTTGCAGAGCTGACTGAATAACTATTTTCTGACCTTGTAAGTGCATCAATGACCTTCTGCCTATTCCTTTAGCATGCCTTCTCCCCAAAGATGGCAATGAGCCCAATTTTTCCACGCTGTTGGCCAAAACAATCTTCCTCTTGCCATTTAGTTACTGTATGTAACACCAACATTTGGCAATCCATATCATCCATTTGCCCTTTGGATTCTCTTCTTTTCCTGGGCAAATCCAGAGATTTTTCCAATGCCCTAGTTATAATGACAGGCGTCATTTATGGGTACCATGACTCTCTCAATGTAAAAATTGAGCAACCAGCTCCAGAAATGTCCTAAGCTATTAGAACAACCTCTTTAAAGTTTCAGGCACTTACTGTCCCTTAGGGTTTTGATCTTTTTCCTATCCTAGCCATTTAAAAATATTTGGAATTTCATTTAGGGGGCCCTCTGGGAATTTGACAACCTCTCCTTCCTTTAATTCAGTTAAAGGCTTAAAATATCAGCAGACACTTATCTGACTCCTTGTCTATTAACATTATGTTCTTGGGAAAACCCCTTCCCATTCTGCATTTTTTCAACTTTTTTGGGGAGAAGGATGATTATGGTACACAAATAAAAATAATTCTGAGGTTATCTGAGAGCTGACATTCCATACAATAGCAATAAGAACGTTTTCCAAATTTAAAACTCTGATGGAGGAAGTGGGTTACAATAGGAGCAACCTTTGACCCTGACCAGTCATAATGGTTTCCTGGATTCAGAGATATTATGGGCTGGAGCCAAGGGCTTCATCAGAGAGAGCACGAGATGTGTTAAACTTAGAACACAATGTGCGAGTTCCGGAGGGGCTGTTGGAGGGCCATCTTTCTTTCTTTCCGGTGAGAATGATTCCTTTCCAAACAAGGATCTGGAACTTTCTCACTGTCTGGCCAGTGCCTGTGTATTTTTTTCAGCTGCTGACTTGAAGAGGAATTTTGCATTTTTTGAGATCTCCATGAAGGTCTTCACTCTAGGGACCCTTTTTAAGGGATTATTCATCACCCAAATATTTATTGAGTGACTATCATGTGCCAGGTCCTGTTTTGGATGCTGGGATAAATGTGGCAATAAACAAGAAATCAACAAAAAGCCCTGTTCTTGTGAAGCTTCATTCTATAGCACAGTTCCTCAATTTCAGCTCTACTGACATTTTGAGCTGGAGAAGTCATCGTTGTTGGGAGCTGTCCTGTGTCCTGTAGAATGTTTAGCAGCATCCCCGAGCTCTACCCACTAGATGCCAGTAGCACCCCCTCCCCAATTGTAACAACTGATATTATCTCCACAGATTGTTAAATATCTGGGAGGTGTGGTGGGTGCACAAATCACTCTTTTTGCCTCTGCAGCACTTCACAATGTATGTAGATACTGTTATATGAGGAGATAGAACAACAGTTCTAAAGGGAAAGAGACAGATGTTAAACTGTGAACTAACTAATAGATAGATAAATAGGTAAATAATACAGTTTGTTGGAGGCCAATAAATATACGGAGTAGGTTAAGGAGAGTTGAGTCTCAGCAATGTGGTGGGGATGCGAGATTGTTGTAATTTAAATAATGTGGTTGGGAAAGTTTTTATTGAGAAGGTGACATTTGACAAAGTCTTGAAGGAAGCAAGGAAGTGAGCCATATAGCCACTGAGGAAGAACATTCCAGAAGGAGTTGACAGCCAGTGCAAATGAGCTGAGTATGCATGGTGATCTCAGAACCACTAAGGGGATCAATATGCCCAGACTGGAGAGAGCTAGGGAAAGGTGCTCAGAGAGGAGGCAGAGAGACACAGGGTGGGCATGCTCAGACTGTGCAGCATGCAAGGCCTTTGTGGTCATTGTCAAGTCTTTGCTGTTCTCTGAGAGGAAAGGAAATCATTAGCTGATTCGGAACAGAGGCATAATGTGATCTCATGTTTTTACAGGAGTTCTCTGGAGGGTGCTGCCTTGAGGACAGACTTCAGCAGGGGCAAGCCCCAAAGCAAAGCCCTAGCAAGTCAAACTTTGACTCCAGACAGCCAAAGGGCCTAACCAGATATCTATAGGCTTCTACAGACCTCATACTCACCTTCCACAGAGAAGAACGTACAGAAGTCAGTTGTAGCTGCCTTGGCGTGGTAGACCATCAAGGGAAATTGAGTTTGAATTTGCCATATTTTCCCTATTACCTTTTGTTGGTAGACTCTGCCCAGGTAATGTCCTAATTTTCATTTTGGAAACAAGGTGTTTGTCAGTGAGAGACCAGAGGCCCAGGTAATTATAATAATTAATAGTGCATGATAGAAATAATAAGCTAGCAGTCACCAAGCACTTATTACAAGACAGATGCTGTGCTAAGCTCTTTTTTTATTGGTTATGAATATTCATGAGATACAAAGCTGATTGTCACCCCTCGTGCCCATGATGTGAGGGCCAGATTCATACTGGCAGCAAACCTATTAGCACAAATTGCATTTGTACCCCATGCCCCCACCCAATTATCCCCAACCTCCCTCTCCCTCCCCCTTTCCCCCTGACTCCACTTTGTAGACTAAGGAATGTTCTCGCCCTTTGCAAGTCCAGAAGCTGTTATTACGCATCACCTCATTTAATTCTGGCAACAAACCTGTGAGGCGGGTACTCATCTCATTATTCCTCCTACAGTCTAGATGAGGAAACTGAGGCTCAGGAAGTTTAAGTGCCTTCTCCAAAGTTGCAGAGCCTCACACCTCATTGATTGGTGTGCAAGAGGGATACACAGCAAGCTGATGTGGAAGGTGGAAGCTTCATCATTGCCAGGGGCACTCACCCATGCTCAAAACCGTCCCCTCTCTCTGCTGGGACTCATCATAGAAACGCTAAAGAGGGTGACAGGAAGGAATGTGAAAACCCCTCTCTCCCTCAACTCTAACCTTGTCAGCCAGCAACAGAGATGGTGAGCTGTGGGTGGAAGACAGATTAGAGCTAATCCCCGCTTTTAATGGATGGGGCTGGAGTGCTTTGGAGTTAACAGCTCAGGCTCTTGAATCCATACACCCAAGTTCAAATCCCAGCTCCACTATTTCTGAGCTTCAAGACCTGAGTCACTTACTTCACTTTTCTGAGCTCGAATTTCCTTATCTCAAATATTGGAATAATAATAGTACAGATGCTGTTGGTGCCTGTCCCATATCCCTTTGCCCTCTCTCACCTTCCAAGCCAGCTACAGCTTAGGTGGACTGTTCCGGCGTGCTGATATTCAGTCCCTCTGCCCAAGGGCTTTCTCTGACTGCACATGTATGCTCAGCCCGGGATGGGGCAGGTTAGAAGTATCAGAGAGTTGATGGCCCAGGAGCAACCTCAACCAATGAGGAATGAGACATTGGGAATAGATACCTCCTGTTTATCAACCACATTTCCTCACTGGGTTAATTCTGAGGTGTGTTCTCACAAAATCCTGGGGGACCACAGCAGGACTGTGCCCCAGCTACCCACTGCAGTAAATGCTCCTGAATGCACCTTTATCTTGCTTCCTCCTTGTCTCTCATTCCCTCTCCATGCTTCCTGGGATCACCTCCAGAATAAACTGCTTACACCCAAATCCTCAGCTCAGGATCTGTTTGGGGGAGGAAACCAGACCAAGAAAAGGAGTAACCACCTCCTTAAGATTGTTGTGAAGGTTATGAGAATGGGAATGCAAAGAATTTAGCATATTGTTATATACACGAGGTTACTTCAAAAAGTTCATGGGAAGATTAGCATTATGATTTAATTCTATTCTTCCACGAACTTTTTAAAGTGCCCTCGTGTGTGTGTGTGTGTGTGTGTGTGTGTGTATTAAACACTGGAAATGTAGCGATGATGATGATGACAATGAGCAGGAGGAGGAGGAGGAGGAAGAGAACGAAGAAGGAGGGAGATGAAGATAATGACCATGATGAAATGAGGACACAGAAGAGAAGAGGCAAGTGGCTAACTGCGGAAGGATGGGCATGGACCGTGAAGGCAGGTGCTCAGTCAGATGTGTCATGGAGCCAGCCCCCTTCATGTGTTCTCCCACCCCCTGAGTTCGTAGAGACTCCTCCGCATGCTCAGTGTTCTCTAGCGGATCACCTGTCCGCTCTGCTCCCCTCCTCCTCCTGAGCAGCTGACGGTCAATGAGTCAGCGAGCGCTCACCAAGCATCAATTCTGCATAAGAGGAACCAGGAACTGTAAAACTGGTCCTGGCGCAAGCTACTCCTCCTTCACATGGAAAGTCAAATCTTCTATCCACAATGGTCCTTTTTGCTATTTTTCCCTTGGACTTCACCCAGCTCCTGCCACTGGACAAGTGGACGCACAGCCTTGGGGCAAGTCTGAATGTGTTCTCATGAGACAGTTATTCAGCTTCCTGTGTGGGGTGGCTTATTTCCTGTCTTGCTCGTTCTCTCCAGAATGCCCTGTTCTTAGATCAAAAGACCTGGAAGTTTCCAAGTCAACAATTGCCATTATGAGTTTCAACTGCAGAAAACTTGCTGAATGCAACTCTAATGCTCCCCTGTGGCCACTGGTGAAGGGATTAAAGGTAACTCTCTAGAAGGATGAATTGAGAAATGTTGCCATTTGGTTTATGAGGTCTAGAAAGTTAGATGTGGGAGGCACCCAAGTGGTCATCTTTTCTAAGCCTCCTTCATTCTACGGGAGGGAAATTAAGGCACAGAGAGGTTACTTTACCAGCAGATGCTGCAGAGACAGAGGGTGACATAGTCCAGAATAAAACTCACTTCTCTAGACTCTCAATTGCTTTTCTGCTCGACAAGCGTACTCCAAAAAGTTTGTGGAAATATTATATTATCTTTTAATTCTGTTTTTTCATAGCTTTTTGAAGTACCCTCATATTTTTACCCACTTGTTATAAGTCAAGTCATCAAGAAAGCACCAGGAGCATCTTTTGGTCAAGGACAAATCTTTTTGTGAGCAATCGCTTCCTCCTTTAGCTCTTTTATAAGGCTTGATTTTCATTTATCAGGTTACAAAAAAATCAGAACAACCGTATGCTTTAAAATAATGAAGTTGTAAAGAATTTCTCTTTAACCTCAATGTCACGAAAGCATGAAAAGCTACATGTAGAAATGAGCGCTAGAGTTTTCATTCTAAATGAAATGTAATTCATCTAATTGATTCAATTGAATCTATGCATTCTGAAGCTCTGTGCTCTCTGAGTAAAATGGCCAACCCGCTGAGATGTCACAAGGGGAAGGAGAACTATAGGAAAAAGAGAGAAAATTATGGCATAAATATATCAAAACTGGCTTCTTTAAGACACCAGAGAAAACTCACAGAGAATTCAAGAAAACCACATTTTTGGCATTCATCCGAACCTCAAAATTATTCATTTGTGTTTGTTTATATATTATTTTATTTCTTCAGAAAGGAATGGAAAGAACAATGCCCTTCAGATGAGATTATTAATACACAGCACTTAATGGTCATTTATCAGATGCCAAAAATTGCATGTACATTATCCCGTTCAACTTGTGTATCAAAGGAACTGTAGGAGGCAATTATTCTTTTCTCTGCTCGCAGTAAGTTGAATGGTGGCCTCCAAAAGATATGTCCACCCAGACCATATGTGTGCTTATTTGGAAAAAGTGTCTTTGCAGATGTAATCAAGTGAGGGATATTGAGATGGGATCATCCTGTATTCTCTGGGCCTTAAATCCAAGCACAAGTGTCCTTATAAGAAGAGAAGACACAGACATGGAGGTGAAGGCCACATGGAGATAGGAGCAGAGATGGGAGTGATGCCTCTAGAAGCTAAGGAAAGCCACGGGTTGTCAGCAGCCACCAAAAGCTAGGAGAGAGACATTGCACAGATTGTCCCTTAGAACTTCCAGAAGGAACCAACCCCACTGACTCTTTGCTTTAAAACTTCTGCCCTCCAGAACTGAGAGAGAATAAATTTCTGTTGTTTTAAATCACTCAGTTTACAGCAATTTGTTGCAGCAGCCCTAGAAAATGAATATACTATTTTATAGATTAGGGTAGGATGTTCAGAAAAGTTAAATAGCTTATAAAAGTCATACAATCTGAAGTGCTATAGCTGGAATTAAAATCCACAAATATACAGCCGATTCTAACACTAGACTGGATTTTTAAAAGCAGAATAAAATGCCTAAAGAGATGCATGAAAAACTATTCCCCAAATGCTAATGGTAGCTATCTCAGGATGCTGGGATTCCAGATGACTGACTTTCTTCAGTATTTTTATATATACTGCTTGTAGTGTCTAAAGCAATCAATATTGACTATAAAATTTGAAGAAAAGAATTAAAGCAATTTTCCTGAGGAACAATGTACAACAACAGAATATGAACTGAAAAAGGAACACACAAGCTTGTAGGTAGAAAACAATGACCACAATGTTTACATCAGGCAGTCCGTTACAGCAACCTCATCAGGTTGGTACTGATGCAACCCCATTTTACAGATGAGAAGCTCAAGTCTCATAGTTAGGAAGTACTAGAGTCATTGCATTTAAAGTCTCCATTAAAAACAGTACTCACTTATTCCCACCACCTCTTTGGATCTTCCTTGGATCTAAATTGCAACCACACTAGAAGCACACATTTTTGTTCTGTCTCAGACTGATCAGTGTTCAGGTCCCCAAGTTATGAAGGAAAAGAGGTAATCTCTTCCCTTCCACCTATGCCCTGCTGCAACCAATTTATTCTTTGTTCATGGAAAATCTGAAAGTTTCCTTGTGTTGAAGACTCTAATCTGGGTGTGAAGACAGAATACAAAACAAATTCCTAATTCCACTCTTTTGAAAAAAATGTACAGAAAGCCTCATTCTCTTAAGTTTACAAAGGAATGTGGATTTTTTCCACTGGCAAGTTTAAATCTATTGTAAGCAACTTAAATCTGCAGTCTGGGTCTTAGTGGCTTGGGACTGGCTTCCTTCTGGCCCATATTTTAACCAAGAATATAGAAGCCCATTCACGCTGAATCTCTTATGTTTTGAGATTCAAGATGTCTTGGCTTAGTCATATTGGGACCTTTGAGGATTCTAGAACCCTGAAGGCAGAGGATTGAACTTGGAGGGCATCTTAGCCACGACTACCACTTTTTGAGATCTCACTGTGTGCCTGGCATTTTGCCACGCACTGCTATGGGTCAAATGTGTCCCCCCCAAGTTTCATGTATTGGAAACTTGATCTCCATTGTAACAGTGTTAAAAGGGTGGGAAATCCTATTATGGTAATTGAAAGATAGGTCCATTAAGAGGTGACTGGATCATGAGGACTGTGCCCTTGTGAATGGATTGATCCATTAATAGAGTAAGAGGCACAGATCTGATGGCATTATAAGGAGGGCAAGTGAGGAGGTTAACTCCCTCTTGCTCAGCCCATTTTCACCATGTGAAATGGCAGCCCTCACCAGATGTGTTCCCTGGACTTTAGACTTCCCAGCCACCAAAATCATAAGAAACAAAATCAAAGAAACAAATTTTATTTCTTTATAAGTTACCCAGTTTCAGGTATTCTGATATCAGCAACAGAAAAGGACTAATACACACACTTTACAGGCATCATCTTGTGGAGGCTTTTGGACAAACCTGAGGTAAGTACTATCATCTCCAGTTCCCAGACAAGGGAACTAAGTTTTAGTAAATCATGGAACTTGGAGTTGGGATATGGCAGAACCTGGCACTGAGCCAGAAATATCTGTCTTCAGGCTATTGGCCCTTCTTTGGAGCTGCCCCTCCACCCCTGTATGTTCAGAGCCAACTGTGGATGAATTAGAATCACATGGATAAAACATTCTTCTTAAATATCCAGGAGGCATGGACCTGGGAATATGCATTCTCCCCACAAAGCATAGTCAATGTTTTGGGAAAAATAGTTTAAGGAAAAGCGGCAAAGGGTAAAGGAATGAACAATCAATGTCAAGAGTGGGTGTCTTCCGGACTCCAGACTGCTTCTCATAATGGTGTGACCCTGAAAAAGTCATTTCCCTTCTGTGAGCCTCAGTTTCCCCATTAACTCATGAGGGTATTTTTCTAGAATCACTTGGAAAATCTTTTAAAAAATATAAGTTCCAGTCATAGAAGGACAAATACTGCATGGTTCCACTTACATGAGGTATCTAAAATAATCAAACTTACAGAAGCAGAAATAGAATGGTGGTCGCCAGGGGATGGAGAAGGGAAATGGATGGTGATTTTAAGTGTTGTGCAATTATAAATTTGTTAAGAGGGTAGGTCTCATGTTAAATGTTCTTAAAACACACACGCACACACACACACAGAGCAAAGGGACACAAGAAAACTTTCGAAGGTGATGGATATATTTATTACCTTGATGATATCATGGCTGTGTGAATATGTCCAAACCCATAGGATTGTATACATTAAATGTATGCAATTTTTCTGTATATCCATTATACTTCAATAAACCTGTAAAAAATATAAATTCCAAGATTTATCTTTGACTTTTAAACTTAATCCTCTTAGGGAGAAGCTCACTCATTAATTACTTAATTAAATGAGCAAATACTCATTGTTCCTGGGTACATAGGTGCTGGAGATGAAATGGTGTACTTGTCAGGATTTCATCAGGAAACAGAATAGTGCACTCTGATTAGGGTAATTTGAGGAGTTTCATAAAAGGCCTAATGTGAGGGTGTGGGCAGGATATAAATGAAGCAGAGGGATAGTGTGGCATCCAGGAGCTGGCACCACTGGGGCTTTTACAGCCTCTAGACCTGAAGGAGTTGGTGGAGTGTGACCTTAACCTGGAGGAAGAGAGCTGTGGAGAGGCATCCTTAGAAGAACAGGGTTTCTCAAGCTTGGTGCTGTTGACATTTGGGCTGGCTAATTATTTGTGGTGGGGGCTGTCCTGTGCATTGTAGGATGTTTAGCAGCAGCCCTGGCCTCTACCCACCAGATACCAGTAGCCCCCCTTACCCCCAGCTGTGGCAGCAAAATATGTTTTATTGCCAAATGTCCCACGGGGGGCAACATTACCCCCAATTGAGAGCCACTGCCCTAGAGATGCAGAAAGCTTATGGTGACCCCACAGAGAAAGAGATGACACGCCAATCTCCCATTCCTCTTTCCTTTGTCTCCTGCTAGGGTTTCCCATTGGCCAAAACTCACACAAGAGGCCAGAGGCACGGGAATGTGCTGATGCTCTTTAGCAAGGCAGCTCTGGGGCTGAGAGCATGGCATCAGGGGGAGGAGGAAGTGAGGGCAAAGGGTGAACAGAGACACAATGCATGTGTCCTTAGGAGCTCACAGTCTAGTGGTGATGGGGTGGATGGGGAAGCAGAGAATAGACAGATACATGCACAGCATAATTCCTGAGTGTGGCTGGGAGTAGGAAAACAAGCAAAAAAGCAGAATGATGCAGCTGTGAAAGCATGAACTCTTTGAGAAGGTGATGATTAAGCTAAGACCTGAGTGATATCATGGGTCCTGCCTCAGAAATATGGGGGGTGGGGAGCAGGATACTCCAAGCAAAGGGAGAGCATATGCAAAGGCCCTAGAATCTGTGTTTATTTATTTATTTGTTTTTACAGTACTTTATTAAGGTATACTTATATATATAATAACATACGCAAATATTAAGTGTACTGGTTGGTGAATTTTAATAAGTATATTAACTCTTGTAACTGTTATCTGGATTTGGATACTGAGCATTTCCATCTCCCCAGAAAGTTCCCTTGTGGCCCACATCCCGCCCCCATCCTGCTACTGTTCTGACTTTTATTGCTGTAGATGAGTTTTGCCTGTGCTTGAATTTCACAGAAATGGAATTACACAGTATGTACTTTCCTGTATCTGGTTTCTTTCATTCAACATTATGTCTGTGTGATTCATTCATGTTGCTGCATATCTCAGTAGTTTGTTGCTTTTGATTACTGAGTAGTATTCCAGTGTATTACACTATGTTTATTCATTTTCTTGTCGATGGATATTTGGACTGTTTCCATTTTGGGGCTATTCTGAATAAAGTTTCTGTGCATGTTTGTATGCAAACATTTTGTGGACATATGCATTTATTTCTCTTGGATGTAATTGTTGGGACCTAGGTAGAGGTGTCTTTAACTTTATTAGAAATTATCAAACAATTTTCCACTAGATTTTGATGTGAAGCTAGTCTGGGAAACCACAAAATTGGATGGTTTTTAATGCCCCCTCTGGCTTGGAAATTCTAACACTCCATAGCAGTTTCCCTCATCACTCCTAGTCTCATTAAACACACAGGTCTGTTTCTTGATCCATTGTAGGATCATCCCTTTTGCTCTTATCCTCTAGGTACCATGCACCCCTAGACAGCTGTGTCCAAGGACTGGCCACATGTTCTGTGTACCTGGATAACCTTTCCCTGCTGAGCCTGGCCTCCTGCCTCCTCCAGTGTGTGTGTGTGTGTGTGTGTGTGTGAGTGTGTGTGTGTATTAAATTGTGGTGCAGTGGCTAATTCTTTGCAGCTTGGTTGCTGCCTCCATTTGAGCAGACAGGAGGGCGCCCTGACACAGTTAAAGATCACAAGCCTTGATAACCTGCCCTTCTGATTTATGATAGTCCGGGTCTCCACGTTCACCTAATGAGGGGAACCCAGAGTGTCAACCTGTTTATTAAATGCTCAGAACCATGTGTGAGCTGGACCGAGGTAAGAAGTCAATCATATTTTCATTTATTCTGCATGTCCCCCTCCTGTTCCTTCAGGCCTCTCTCCCCAAGACTGTCAGTCTGCCAAGCTCTTTCTTTTCATCTCCAAAGGGGAGGACTTTAGGACAGATCATTTGCAGAGACGGTTGGGGGCCACAATGTTTGCACTTTCCTACTGATTTCATAGGTGTTTGGAAGTTAATGATACTCAACACCTCATGATTCTTTCTTATATGTCAAACAAAGACATGAAAGGGAAAGTGGCCAGAGGGGAGAGGCGGGGGTTACAGAAACATATCCATAGCTTTCTCTTTCCATCACCCAAGCCCCAGAGAGGTTGGTGAGTCTTAATGCAAATGGAAGATGGATTAATATTCCTGAAGTTGTCGGGGTCTAATGAAGTCTTAATTCATCTCCTTTAATTCCCTTTGAAATAAAAACAAAAAGCACAAATCAAAATAATAGATGGCCCGACTTCTTTAATCTCCACTTCTTCTCACCCCTTTCCCCTTTGCAACTTGGTCACTGTCATTTTCTTAATCTCCAGAGATTCCGCCCCGATTCCTTTCAAGTGGCATCAGCTCTGTCTCTTAGGTTTGTTCTTCTAGACTTGGCATAAATATTTCTGCCTGTTTGAGGCCCCCGGCTGGATTCTGACCTTGGACATGGCTGGGGGAGGGGGCAGAGCAGGCCACTCTGAAGTTTACTAGGCAAGAAGAACTCTAGACAGCCCAATCTGGAGACCTCTAGGAGTTCTGAAAGCTCACATTTGCTGGAGAAGTTTGTGCCTTAAGCACCCTTTAGTGGAATCGTTGGTCTCTATTGTTAATCTGTTCATGCTTTCTCAGGATGAACAGCCTCATTCATTAAATGAATCCCCTTGTTTCATTTAAAATAACTTCAGGAGTAAGCTTGCAAATAGTTTGATTTCCCCCCCATATTCTTATCCATTTCTTGTGCCTTATATCTTGCCGAGTGTCTGGCTTAGAATAGATGCTCCATAAATGTTTGTTGAAAGGATGAACGAGTGGATGGGTAAATGAACAGAATAACCCAATAGTGCATTGTATAATCTTTAACTTAAATTTGGTCTTGATTTGTTTTTGTAAAGTGGACATAGATATAGCCTGGTCTGGGGCAATGTGGAATGGCCAGACACTTGGGGCAGAGATTGGTGTTCATGTGGCCATGCACATTCTTTCTTTCTTCCTTAGTAATGGTACCTCCACATTTAGCTGGACAATGAATGCCTAGAATAAGGACATCATTTCCCAGCCTTTCTTCCAGAAAGCTGTAGTCATGTAAGTTCTGGCCATTGAAATTTAAGTGATGGTATTGTGTGGTTAATATTCTTAAAAGACAGGTGGGGGGCCGGCCTGGTGGCGCACTGCTACAGTGCGCCGCTTGGGAGCACGGCGGTGCTCCTGCTGAGGGTTTGGATCCCACATACAGACCAGCGGCTCACTGGCTGAGCGAGGTGTGGGCGCAACACCGAGGGTTGTGATCCCGTTGCTGGTCCCGGTCTGGTATGGGCGGGACACTGAGGGTTGCGATCCGTTGCCGGTCATGAAAAAAGACAAAAAGGACAAAAAAAAAAAAAAAAAAAAAAAAAGACAGGTGGGACAAGCCCTTTGCTTCTTTTCTTTCTCGTTCCGCTTTATTGGAATGCAGATGTGAGGGCTGGAGCTCAACAGCCATATTGGACTATTAAGAAAGGCAGGACATTAAGAAAGGTGGAGCAGTAAGAGAAAAACGGGTTGGGTCCCTGTTGAATGTTAAACTGCCATATCATCCTGGACTGCCTACCTCTGGACTATTTCAGGTGAGAGAGAAATGAACTAGTTTGCTTACGTTAATATTTTAGGCTTTTATCACATGCAATCAAAGCTAATTTTAAAGGATTCAGTATGGTTTTGAGGACCTAGACTTTCACTCATTGATACAATTAGCTGCTACATGTTAAAACATGTTAAAGGTAAAACACCCAGAATGTAGTGGCCACAGGATAAATAGCTCACACTCTGCAGAATGAGAAACAAAAATTATGATTAATCAAAAAGAAATTAGTCTGAACCTTTAATGGAACATACATGTAGTGGATTGTTCCCCCAAAACTCATTGAAGCTTGAATTGTGTCCCCCAACTTTTATGTATTAGAAACTTAGCCTCCACTGTGACTGTTAAGAGAGTGGGAAATCCTATTATGGTAATTGAAAGGTGGGGCCTTGAAGAGGTGATTAGATTATAGGATCATGCAGTGGTGAATGGATTAAAAATGGTGATCAGGGGTGTGATTCTGAGGACTTTAAAAGAAGAGGGAGAGGAGTCTCTCTCTCTCTGTTCTCTCTGCTTCCACCATCTTGCAATGTGAGACACCTGAGTCACTTTTGTCACCACCAGAAGGACTTTGGACTTCCCAGCCTCAGAAACTGTAAGCAAATAAATCTCATTTTGTTTGTAAATTACCCAGTTCCAGGTATTCTGTTAGAGCAACACAAAAGAGACTAATACAATACATGATTGATATTTTATTTTCTTAAAAATATGCCAAAGAACAAGAAAAAGTGTTATAAGCCTGAGATCTCAGACTGATAAACAGCAGTTTATAGAGGAAATGCTAGAATTGATATAAGCACGCAGCACCTGGCACAGGACTCAATATGATACAGTTATGTGGCAAATGTCAGTTTTCTTCATTCCAGTCTCCTACACCTCCAGCACCTGCAGCTTTGCAAAGTGAGCAGAAACCTGGTCCAGCAGGACTTATTCCATAATACTGGGGAATTCAGATGCTATCCTGAAGCCAGTAGAGAGACACAAAAGGGACTTATGATTTAATTTTAGACATACATTTTTAGAAGGATCTTTGGAGTTGCTCAGTGGGGGAAAGAATTGGGTAGTGACTAGAAGAGGAAAGGCCAGAAAAGCAATTAGGTGGTTGTTGCAGGGATCCAGGAGGACGAGGATGGTGGCCTGGACCTGGGTAGTGGAAGTGGGGAGGCAAAGGGGAATTTGGAGGAGAGAGACATAGAGGTAGAATCCAATTAACGACAGGAGTTGGTAATTGTTTGGAGGTTGTTCTGGAAGGGGACTGGCACAGTGAAGCCAGAGAGGAAATCATGAGGACCTGCCAGGTTCCCAGCTGCAGCTGGGTTGGGTGGTGGCATTGTCCTCTGGAACAGGGTGGGAGGGAAACATTTGGGTGGGAAGATAGTGCATGTCAGACCCTTTCAGTCTGATGTACCTGCGAAACACACAAAATGGAGAAGAATGGTAGACAGTTGGACTATAGGTGAGACCTCTTAAGAGAGGCCTGGACCCCGCCTACTGGACATATCAGAAAGTGAGACCAACATAACAAATACGGGCGGAGGCATAAACACAATCTTATGTGTGTGTTAATAAAATCTACCCTCTAATTCTTAAAATAGGTCCACAATGCAAAACCAAATTGCCTATTGATCTGAGGGTCTTCCAGGAAGAGAATAGTAATGTGAGGGAATGTCAGTTGTTTTCTGGTGTGGGAGCTACAATTTTCATTCATTCATTCTAATAACACATATTTATTAAATTCTTACTGTGTTCCAGGCACTGTCTGGAAGTTGGTGGTACAGCCATGAACACAAGAGACAGAAATTCCTGCTTTTGTGGCGCTCACAGTGTAGTGGACATTCTGGGAAAACCCAGAGACATCTGCTGAATCTTGGTAAGTACTTCTGTTCTTGATGGCTCTAATTCACTCTACAGGGCTTATAAAGGACAAGAGGGTGGCTCATTCAGTTTGGGAAGACTTGCAACCTCAGAGAGTACTTTTATTAATCTAATAAACATTTTAAAGTCCCTCCTATGGTTCTTATGGTTCAGATACCATCTTGGACCAATGGCATTAGGGCATAGGAAGAAATCTATCTTCTCAAATTTCTACTATTGACTATTTTATACTATATAGGGAGTATTACTAAGTAGTGCATGTTATGTAACTTTAACATATAACTAAAAATACATGTAATTAAATATATAGTTGAAAATATAATCCACATACTATTTTAGGAGGGAGAATAATCAAAAATATTTTACTAATAAGGATGGACAGTTGAGAAACTTTGTATAACTATAGTCAGGAGTCAGCAAACTTTTTCTTTTAAAGGAACAGATGGTAAATACCTTAGGCTCCGCTGGCCATAAGGTCTCTGTTGCAACTACTCAACTCCACCATTGTAGTGTGGAAGCATTCACAGACAATATGTGAATGAATGAACATGGCTGTGTTCCAATAAAACTTTATACAAACTGGCAGTTGATCGGATTGGCTGCTGGTTGTAGTTGCTGACTCCTGGTCTAAGTAATTGCATAAGTAGTAAAAATAGATTGTAGTAAACAGAGCAAGTACACAGTGCTATGAAACATACAATCACTTTCTTTAGGAAGGTGATCAGAGAGGAACTGCCTGAGGAAGTGATATTTACTGAGATCTGGGAGATGAATCAGCATTAACCTGACAAAAAGAAGTTGTAGGGGTGTTCCAGCTCCAGGCAAGAGAAGGCACACACCCCCAAAAAGGTGGACGTGGCTCATGCCATCAACTGTAAAGTGCTGGGGGCTCCCAAGGCAAAAGGGAACAGATCGCCCTGGACTCTAGAGCCATTTGTGACCATCAGGTTTGATAGAGAAGGGGTGCTCAGGGCTAAGGTAATGCTGAGAGTGCTTCTCTGGGACTGCATTTGCCTCTCAAGATGGAAACCAGAGCAGAGCACCGATGAACAGAGAAGCGGGATGGGTGGCTTCCGGCTGGGGCTCTTGCTCCCTCCCTTCAACACCCTCGAGCAAGAGGCAGCCAGAGCGGCTGGGGGCCAGCTGACTGCTGGACAGGAGGGCTGTCAGTTTCTGATGGATCAAGGGCTCCAGAGGGACCGTGTCATTCTTGGTCTCTGGGGCTAAGCTCCTACACGCCTCCTCACCAGAGGCCCCAGATGAGGGGGCAGGTCACTTCCAGCAGTCCTAAGGCGTCCCTCTATTTTAAGATGGAAATAAACCTTGCTATCCCTTTGCAGCTCGCAGGCAGAATAGAATGTGTAATCTATCCATCCTCATTTTCCTTAGCTACTTTTCTACCCCATCTTTTCTGTACTGTCAAGATTTTATTCAGAAATGTAGAATTTTCTGGTCGAGTCTTTTCACTTTGTTCTCACCTATTTGTTCTAGCTGTGTGTGAGAAGAGAAACTGAGTGACGTTTTAGAATCCCATGTCTAGACTTCCTCCTCTGCCAGTCAGGAGCCTTTAGCTCTCTGTGGTAATATTATCTTGTGTACGTGTGGTGTGATTAATAGCAAGTTTGCCCTCAATCCATTTCCTGTTCTTTCCCTGCTGTGCTGTGCTCCCAAGGGGAGTAGCAACTTCTTACTCTTGCCAGACTCTGGGCTGCTTCACCCTTCCTGTTGGCTTCTCAGCTCTTACATGTGGAGTCAATTCCCTGTATTGAACTCCCTCTGTTTGAAAGACCTTAGCGGTTTCTCACTGGATCCTGAAAAACACACGTAACATCTCCCAGTTAAAAGGTGCTCCCTGTTCCATGATCTCATTTTGATTTTGACATGCACAACCTCAGGGAGGACATCAAGGCAGGTACTATTACACTATTATGCAAATGATAAAAAAAAGATAGAGAGTAAAACATACTTCCCAAAGTCCTGGATTAAGGCAGCATGATTCGACAGAGACAGGTTCACCTTCTTTTGAATCCCCTCTTCATTGACTGACTGTAAGATCTTTGTTAACTCACTTCACTGTTCTGAGCCTCAGTTTCCTCATCTCTAGATTGTCAATAATAATGGATTTAAAAAGATGTTGTTATATAAAGCACTTAGCACACTGTCTGATATGTAGTAGAAGCTCAACAAATGTTAGCAATTACAGTAGAAACTGTTTACCATCCTCCAGTTAATTGATTCAACAGAGCTGGCCTTCTCCATTCCCTCTGCAAACTGACTAACAAGCCAAGCTTGTTGCATGCTCATGGGTCTGAGATGCCTACACATTTCTGCTCTCATCACTTGAGTTACATGTTTACCAAATGTCAGTCATGTAGGTTCTCAGACCTGTTTGATTCAATTATACTCATTCTCAAAAACAAACAAACAAACAAACAAACAAACAAACAAACAAACAAAGCTAAAGGCAGGTAAGCTTCAGGACCTCACCTGCACAGACCCCTTTCAAAGCTCTTGGAGGAGCCCTGGCAATGTGTTCACAAGGTCATGATGTCTTTTTACAAAACTTTTTAAAAATTAATAAACTTTATTTTTTAGAGCAGTTTTAGGTTCATAGCAAAATTGAGAGGAAGGTACAGAGATTTCCTATATAGTCCCTGCCCCAACACATGCTCAGCCTCCCCCATTATCAACATCCCCCAACAGATTGGTGCATTTGTTACAATTTATGAACCTACACTGATACATCATTATCACCCAAAGTCCATAGTTAGTTTGCGTTCACTCTTGGGTGTTCTACATTCTATTGGTTTGGATAGATGTATAATGATGTGTAGTATCATTTAGAACAGTTTCTCTGCCCTAAAAATCCTCCATGCTCTGTCTGTTCATTCCTCCCTCCCCCTTAACCCCTGGCAGCCACTGATATTTTACTATTTCCATAGTTTTCTCTTTTCCAGAATATCACCTAGGTGTATCATGCAATATGTATCCTTTTCAGATTGGCTTCTATCACTTAGTAATATACATTTAAGTTCCCTCCATGTCTTTTCATGGCTTGATAGCTCATTTTTTAAAATCTCTGAATAATATCCCATTGTCTGGATGTACTACAGTTTATCCACTCACCTACTGAAGGAAATCTTGGTTGCTTCCAAGTTTTGGCAATAATGCATAAAGTTGCCATAAACATCTGGGTGCAAGTTTTTGTGTGGGCATAAGTATTCAATTCTTTTGGGTAAATATTGTCAGTGTTTTGGATTTTGGCCAATCTAACAGGTGTGTAGTGATATCTCATTGTTTGAATTTGCAATTCCTTAGTGACATATGATGTGAATCATCTTTTTATATGCTTGCTTGCCATCTGTATATCTTCTTTGGTGAGGTGTCTGTTCAGGTGTTTTGCCCATGTTTTTAAATTGGGTTGTTCATTTTCTTATTGTTCAATTTTAAAAGTTCTTTGTATATTTTGGATAACATCCCTTTATCATATGTATCTCACATCCCTTTATCATATGTATCTCACAATGTTTTAATACATTTTTTAAAGTAAAACATTTTAATTGTTATTTTTTAAAACAACTGTCTCCACTCCACCCAAATATCAGGGGTCATGGGCGTGACTGCTAAGAAAAAGCTGAGTTAGGGATATATTTAGACTGCATTTATTTATTTTAATTTTTTATTTTAATATTTACTTGTACATATTTGTAGGGTACAGTGTCATTTCAATACATCCGTATACTGCACAATGGTTCACTTAGGATAAATAGCATAGTTTTGTGTCAGTTATTAGACTAGAATTAATGGGATATATTTGTGTGGGTTAAAGTCATTTCTATGTGAAGTTGTTTCTAGCCATTTCAATGTAGGAATGGCTTCTAGAAATGTCCCTAATACCCACTATGCCTACTTAGGGATGTTGTGACATTTAGGTGCAGAGTCAGAGAGCAGATTACAATGTGAATAGGTTCAGTGGTGCCTGACACCAGAGGGGGGTAGTGGAAGAAGAACTCTGAAATACACAGAACTAGTCTATGGAAAATTCTCTCAATCATCAGATGCGTAAAACTGTAAGCAGAGGGCATCAACAGAATAACAACTAGTAAAAACAGAAGTACTTTCCTAGCAGGAATATGCTCAAAAGTGCGGCTTTAACAGGTAAACATACCCTATATGTTTTCCTTTATTTGATGGGAATAATGTTAAATAGAATGTATCAATTTCTGTGGTTCCAGAGTACAACCTGCAGCAGAACTACCGTTGGTGACTATATATATAGGTGAAGTTATGTACTTTATGTATTCTAAATATCAAAAAAAATTGATCAACCATGCTAAAGAAAATACTGAATTATCATTCTAATCCTTCTGTAGAAGATATTATTATAAAATTATTGGCATATAACGAAGTGATTAAGAGTTTGTAGCCAGAAGTTGTAGAATAAAAATATTATGGTGACGTGAGAGGTAGTTAATTAAAATATTATGCTCTCTTTCTCTGGATTTTGTGATATGTGTAGTATTTTCACCTTTTTTACAAAGTAGAAACTTTTTCTCATTCTAAGTAATGATTTTTTTATATATATATGTAATTTTGTTTTCTTTTCTTTTGAAAGGGCTCCCAAATTGTATAAACTTCAGAACTCATGGAACCTGTATCTATCCCTTCTTGTTATTATAATTATAAAATTTAAGAAAATTTTGTATAAGCCAGTGAAAAAATGAGTGTTGTAAAGAAAGAATTTCATCCATAAGAATGAAATTTCAAGCTTTGGAAAACCCAGTTGCAACTGAGTTGCTAAAAGCAATTGCAGTTGAATTAGGCATGGGTGAGAACTCTTCAAGACCTTAGGGGGAAAATACCCTTGATAATCCAGGACTCATACCTTAGACTGCTTTGCAGTGATTTAGTTTGCCACTCCACCTCAAAGAAGCCCAAACTGGACCTGCAAGCAAGAGGTTATGGATGTGCTTCATAAGAGATGCTGGGCTGTGTACTAGCTCTGGGGACACTTGCTAACTGGTTTCTCAACAGAACGCTTCAAGTGGTCTCTATCAATTGTCTTGAAATGGGAGCTGAGAGAATACCTAATCGTGACTTTTTTCTGGTCCACCTACTCTACTTTACAGGTGAGTAAACTGAGCCCCAGAGAAGTGAAGTGTATTTCCTGGGGTCACACAGCTACTGAGTGGCAGAGTTGGGGACCTAGGTCTCCAGACTGGTTGTCTTCTGTCCTTCTGTCTCTCTGTACCCCAGAACCAATGTATGTAAGCTGGCACAGGTGGCTGGGGAAGGGAGAGGGCAGGCGGGAATTCGATCTCCCACATGCTCACCTTGTTAGGGTGCTCATGATGTCACGATTGGGGAGAAAAAGGAGGAAAGCCTCAGAGACCCCTAAAACCCCTCTGAGTGCATTGTTTCCATATTCCCTCCATGAATTGCCCCCCTTGTCCTCTCATAGAGGCTGTGGTCTCAGCCTGAGATAAAAGGTCAAGGCAGGGAGATGAACTTGATGTGGGTTGCTCTGCCACTCCACCAGCCCTTCCCCAAATATATCCACAATCTCTTGGATATAGAACATGATTGGGGGGCCGGCCCGGTGGCGAACTGCTACAGTGCGCCACTTGGGAGCGGGGTGGCGCTCCCGCCGAGGGTTCGGATCCCACATACAGACCGGTTCCCGCTCACTGGCTGAGCGAGGTGTGGGAGCAGCGCCGAGGGTTGCGATCCCGTTGCTGGTCCCGGTCTGGTACGGGCGCGACACTGAGGGTTGCGATCCGTTGCCGGACACGAAAAAATGACAAAAAGGAAAAAAAAAAAAAAAAAAGAACATGATTGGGGGGAGGGGGCGAGAAATATGCCTGGGCCCAGTTACCATGGCCCAGTTACCATGGTCAGGTTTCTAGCATCACCAGCCAGGAAGGAATGAAGAAGATATTTGCAACCATGTTGGAGGACACGCTGTATTCCTTCTGTTCAGTGTCTTAGTTAGTGAACAGCTTTATTCACCCACGAGGACAAATCTGCAAGGGTGTGGGGCTACTGCTGTCAGGGTTGTGGGTGTTTGGGCTGTGTGGGATATCCATGGTGGAGCGCACAAGGTCCCTCAGCTTGACGGAATTCTCTGCTGCTCCCTTACGAAGTGGACAGGCCCTGGTTCAAGGATCAGAGGGCAACTGGGCAGTAGCGTGAGGAGCCTGAGCCAATCTGCCTGGAACCCACTGTTTTGATTTT
This sequence comes from Galeopterus variegatus, assembly GCF_000696425.1. Lineage (NCBI taxonomy): Eukaryota > Metazoa > Chordata > Mammalia > Dermoptera > Cynocephalidae > Galeopterus > Galeopterus variegatus. Next base: position 116,359 of record NW_007727975.1, read on the forward strand.
GGAGGATTTGGCTGCAGCTACCTATGGGATTGGCATTCCAACTGTCTCACATAAAACCCCCAGCTCTGTAAAATCCCCAGTTAAAGCCTGAGCTCCAATAAAAGTTGCCAGGCTGGATTTGGGACATGGAACCCACATCTTCCACTTGGGCTGAGGGTACTATAATGGGGCCTGGAGGAACAGTAGGAGGAACAGTCCCTGGGCTGTGGCCCCACATTGGACTCCTTGCTTTAACTAAGCACATGAAAATGAGGTGTACGTTAGTTGAGACCGAGAGCATCTGAAAGGCAGAGTCAAGGAGCCACATCAAACAGCCAAAGGTGTCTCAAACAGGAGGCAGGGAGGGGGCTTTGAATGGACCATTTACAAGAGACGAAATTCCTAAGCCTCAGGAACTGGGATACAGCACAGAGGAGTTGCATGTTAAAGGCTTCAGGAGAAAAGATAAAAAATCAAAGGATTAGAAGTGATGGCCTTCTGGAAGCTTCCCCCAAATATACGCCACTTAGACAAAATTCCTTGCACATCATGGGTGCTCCAAAAAATATCTGTAAAAGAAATGAGTGAATGGGATATGACTTTCCCTATCAACACATTTCTGGAACTAGTGGTCTGATATATTATATAATATATGCTGCGGTGGGTGAGGCAGGCAGCCATCACTGGGGAAAGGATGATTCAGAACACATCTCAAAGGCTGCCCTTTCTCTGCTCCCAAACTCCTATTTTGAATATCCATTAGAGCGGGGCTTCAAAATCCTAAGACCTACAGGGGCTAAGTCAGGTGTGATACTTGATTGGGGTGGATGGGCACAGAGGGTAGATAAGACTGGTGATTTGGAGAGCCTGTGTCCCCTCCAAAGGGGACAGCCACTGCCCAGTACAAACCAACTGTTGCCATGCAAGTTTTTAAGTTTAGTTGCTAGATCTTCTGGCGTTTTAAGAACTATCAGAACTCCAATTTTTTTTTTATTAAGAATATTCATGAGATACAAAGCTAATTGTCACCTCTCCTGCCCATGACATGAGGGCCAGATTCATACAGGAGGCATACCCATTACCAGAAATTACTTTTGTGCCCCTTGCCCCCACCCAATTATCCCAACCTCCCTCCCCCATCCCCTCTCCTCCAGTCCACTTTGTAACCCTAGGAATGTTCCCTCCCTCTGTAAGACCACGGCACTGCTGTGTTCTTTCTTTCCTTCCTTCCTTTCTCTGTTAGCTCCCACATATGAGTGAGCACATGCGATATTTATCCCTCTGTACTTTGCTTATTTCATTAAACATAAGTTTCTCCAGGTTCATCCATACAAATGGAAACCAAAAACGAGCAGGAGTAGCTATTCTTATATCAGACAAAATAGACTTTAAATCCAATTTTTTTTTAATGGTGAATTTTCCTACTTTTAAAATTATGGGCAACTAATTCAAATTGTTAAAAATACCACATAGCTAAACAAAACCCTTTTGAGGGCTGCATCTGGACCATGGGATGTCAATTAGTAAACCTGGATTCAGTATTTTGCTTCATCCATTTGTCAGCTATTTTTGGGGGGAGATGCTCATATTTTGGGGTTATGAAAGGTGAGCAGAATTTGGCCAAGTGGGCAAAGGCAGGGCAAGACTGGCATTCCAGGAAGGTGGCACAGCATGTACAAAGGCATGGGCAGCTGCAAAACTCCTTGCATTTGGGGAACTGGAAGGTAGATGAGTGTGGCTGAAACCTGGGGAGCAGTTTGGGTGGGACTTTAGGTTGGGGACAGGTAGGTGATGTGATGTGAGCCATTTAGGGGGCGACAGCTCTAGTGGTGCTTTGTGGGGTGTCATTGCTTGCAAAGGGATCATTTTACACTCAGTTACCAATCAGATTAAGATCAGATTGTTTTGACTGGTGACCACAGCAAAGATTTGGAGCCTATCCTAAAACATAAAGCCAACTGGGGCTTCTTTAAGACCTGGTTCTGGAGCCAGATGACCAAGGTTCAAATGCTGTCTCTCCCACTGAAGAGCTGTACAACTTTAACTACTTATCCTCCCTGTGCCTCAGTTTCCTTGTCTATAAAATGGGGATAATCATCCCAGATTGGATTTAAGGATTGAGGGAGTTAATTCATGTAATAGGCACAGAATGATGTTTGGTGCGTGGTGAGCTATAAACAAATGCTCCCTCTTTCTATTATAATCTCTCTTTTCCTTCTCACCTAACGGGGCCAGACACCTTCCTGATGTCTTGTCCTGGCCCTGGGAATACACTGTCTGTGAGTCAGGGGTTTAAATGCTCTTTTCCAAAGCTGAAGATTATGATTTTGTAGCTATGCAGAAAGGAAATAAAACCCTGCTCTTCTAAGTGGACTGGGAGGAGTATGAAATTACTACTAAGTCAGTTTGGAGCTTTTGTGTGGGGCTTTCACGAAGAGATCAACCATAAATCATGCACAATTACCCTGACCTCGGGTGAACTACAGACTCTTGAATGTGGAAGATTTCACTCCTGGGGCCTGGGAGTTGCAAAGATGTCTGCTCACCATTAGAGCACAGAGAACCAGCGCCCAAATGGCCTTAGGCCGAGCGTGCTTGTTTCTTAGCTTTAGAGGTTTCCTTCTTTCCAAAGAAAGTGGGTATAGTAGGTAAAAATAAAGGTTTTGGAGAATAGGGTCAAATTTGTCTATGTTATTTAATCGTCATGTGAGTGACTTTGGATATGTGCTGTATCCTCTCTCGTTGGCTCAGTATTTTCATCTTAAAATTGGGGCACATAACATCTATCTCATCAGGTCGTTGTGTGGATTAAGAGATAAGGGGGGTGCTGATGTGAATATCCCAGTGTGTAGAGGAGCCCGAAGACTCAGAGAGCTGAAAGCATTTGCGCATGGTCAGGCTCCAGGATGCTTAGGCTGGGATCTGGCACTTAGTATATGCTCCACAGATGAGTGTTATTACCCCAGCCCAAGAACTGTCCTCCCTTGTCAGCTCCACCCCATCCAGGAATTGGTGCAGAAGTCCTCAAACTATATCATGAGGGAGGGTAAGATTCTGATTCATAGGTTTCCTCCCTCCTGCCCCCCTATATCCTTCTCCCCTCCCTCCCTCCCTCCCTCCCTCCCTTCCCTCCTTCCCTCCTTCCCTCCCTTCTTTCCTCCCTCTATCTCTTCCTCTCTTGTTCCCTCTTTCTTTTCCTCTCTTCTTTCCATTCTCAAACTTCATGAGCACCTGGTACAAGCCAGGTACCATGTCTAAGCACAGGATAACTAAGACTGTATCTTTCTTCATGTTAAACCACAATATGACATACACAGGAGACATTTAATATGTTGCCTGTCTTTTCTGACATGGGAATAATCTTTGAACTGACTAATCCACCAAAGCTCTTCCATGTTTCAACTCTATTTTTTTTTTTAAAAAGACAAAACCAAGAATTTCCCTCTGCTAAAATATATTATACATGGCCACAGTAGAAAATTGGACCATGCAAAAAAGTACTGAGAATATAATCATCATCAGTACTACTGCCAATAAATTTAATCATTGTCCACATTTTGCTGAATTTACTTCCAGTCTCTTTCCTATGCAGAGACATATATTTATTTTGTGTAATTAAACTCATGATGAATATATATTTGTGTATTCTGATTTTATAACAAGTGAATTTTCCCATTAAACAAGTGCAATTTCCATTAATCATTTATTTTTTCATTCATTCAATCAACAAATATTTTTGGAGCACCTGCTGTTCACAGGCAATTGTCCTATGTCCTACAGACACAGCAGTGAATAACACAGACCAAAATACCTGCCTTCTCCAACCTTACATTCTAGTTCAAGGAAATAGTACACAAAACTAGTATATCAAGGTATGAGATGGTAATAAATGCTATGGAGAAAAATAAAGCAGGAGAAGAGGATAGCGTGCATGTGTGTGTGTGTGTTTCAATTTTAAATAGGATAGTTGGAGAAGGCCTTACTGAGAAAATAACATCTTGGCCTAGAATTGAAGGAGGTGAGAGAGTAGCACGTCCAGATGGAGGAAACCACAGGTGCAAAGGCTCTGGGGTGGAAATGTGTGGGTGCACTTGAAGTACCTCAGGAGGCCATTATGGCTGGAAGGGAAAGACAAGGGGAGTTGGGGCAGTGTTAGAAACTGGTATCACAAGTATAGCAGGGGTCTGATTTTCCAGGGCTTGTAGAATTTTATTGGCCAGGGTGAGGGCTTTGGCTTTTATCAAGAGTAAGGTTAGAAGCTACTGGAAAGTTTTGACCACAGCAGTTAAATGGTTGATTTGTGATTTTTAAACTTATCTCTGGATGTTGTGTTTATCTCAGGCTGTAGGAGACAAAGATAGATGCCGAGACACCAGGCTCTCGAGAGGCAACTGGGGTAAGCCAGGTGAGAGATGAGGGTCATAAAATTCTGAGTATAACCTTCAGTTTTAATGAAGTCATAATATTCTGTCTCACGGCTGTGCTGTGATTTACCTAGCCATTTTCCTAGGGTTGGACATTTGGTCATTTCCAATCTAAATCCCTATCAAACCTTTACTTATTGCTGTGGTTTAAATGTCCCCTCAAGCTTGTGTTGGAACTTAACACCCAATGCGGTGGTGGAAGGTGGGGCCTTTAAGAGGCGACTGAATTGCGTGGACCATGCCATTGTGAGCAGATCGATCCATTCATGGAGTAATGGGTTAATGGTTTCATGGGGTGTGGTTTTGATGGCTTTATGAGGACAGCAAATGAGAAACTTAGCTTTTGTTCAGCCCATTCTTGCCATGTGACACCCTGGTTTCTACGGGATCCTGTAGAGAGTCAGCACCCAGAAGGCCCTCACCAGATCTGTTCCTTGAGCCTTGGATGTAAGAAACAAATTTCATTTTCTTTATCAGTTACCCAGTTTCGGGTATTCTGTTATAAGCAACAGAAACAGACTAATATATTTACGGACCCACCTGGGTCATTTTCCTCAATTTCATTCCCAACCTAAATGTGATATTCTCTCTGAACCTATCAGGACAGAGTGTGTTAACCGTACAGTGTTTAGAAACAGGACAGAGGTCTTTCTCCCCAGTGGTTTGGAAAGGAACTTACCTGGAGAAGTTAGGCTGCACTGATACTCATGGCATCGTATCTTCCTGTGGTAGACTTTGGGATCTGTAGGGATGCTATCAGTGCCTTAACTGATCTGCTGGGGTCCCTTTTGCCAGTTGAGTTTGTCCAACCCCCCACTGCTGTGTGGACTGCTGCTAACAGTTCATACCTCAGATCCTTGTTTAGAGAATTGCTTTGGGATTATGGGTGGCACTTTGCCTGGAGGGCAAACATTCCTTTTCAGGGCAGCTCATAGCCAGTGACTGGCTTGTGCTGTAGTACAAAAGCCAAGTCTCCCGGATTCAGGGTGGGACAACTCTGCAGTGCAACTAATACTCCAGAGCTTCCCAGGGGATCAGGCTGAGACTCGACTTCTCCTGAAACCATATTGTTAGTTGGCTTCTTCCACTTTCCTATCTTGCTTCTCCCATACTGGTATAGGTTTCTCATAAGAGCATTCCAATAAATCACTGATACCTAAATCCTTGTCTCAGGCTTTGCTTCTAGGGCATCTGATTTGACCTAAGCCAAGCCATTTGTCCTATGTATACTGAGCTAACATAGATGGAGACAGACTAGTAGTTTTTCTTTATTCTATTTGCCTTGATGCCGGTGTGCTCTGATACACCTTTGACCCAGGCTGCCGATTTCCAACTTTAAATGGTGCCCAGAACAATAACAATACCCATGCTAAATGCAGGCAGTGTGCGTCTCAGCATCAGAAAATGTGGGTTTGAGTCCTGGCTTCTCTACATTGCTAACTATACACGCTGGGAAGTTCCATAACCTCTTTGAGCCTCAGTTTTCTCAGCTGTGAGGCAACGGTAAGGCTTATCTCAAATTGGGCATATGAAACACACTTCATGGCTATGAACAGTTGTTATGCACCATAAATACAGCAGGTAGGGATTATAATTGGAAAGTATTGATCTGAGTTTTCATCAGATCCTTGAGATATGGTCTTACATGGGCTCTGTGGCTCTCTTAGCTTCATCCATGAAGAGTCTCCAATTTATAAACTTCACCAACAAATTAAGTTTGGGCCCACCTTTATTCAATGGTTTCAGGTATGGCATTACCACCAGGTGGTAGTGTGGTTATATGTCCTAAGCAAGGCAATGTCCCCCATCTTCCAAAGCTACTACAAAGGTTTTGTGATATATCCCATTTCTTACACTCCTACTCTCTGTAAAAACACAATGAAGTCATGCGGAATTCTCTAACACAAATTGTATACTTGCCAAGATATTTTTAAAAATTCATTTGCAGAGTGACTTAGCAAAACTGTCTGAACAACTGCAAACTGGCTTTCTTTGAGCAAAAGTAATAAAAATCTCAACTAGGTGATAAATTGTGGAATGGGAAGATTGGGAAGATGTTTCTCTAGATGAGTTTTGAGGAAGGTTTAGCATAGGAAATGAATGAAATCCAGAATGCTGTGTCCTTACTAAGACAGGAATGTGTGACTTATCATACTCAAAATTCCATTCCATGTGGAATCTGGTCTACAGTAGGTGCTCAACAAATGTTAACTCAACCAATCAATGAATCAGTCAGTCAACCTGTGAGTACATAAATGGACAATTAAGGAGAGTAATGGCAGAATGCATTTTCTCTGCAGGATAAATACAAAAAAACTCATCTGAAATGGACATGTGCTTTAGCTTTTTGTGGAAATTGGACTGTATTGAATAAGCAATGTAAATGAGGTTGAGGTGCCAAAGATCTGTGAATGTCCTGTTTATGCTGACACAGTTGAGGAAGCAAATGGTTTGAAAAACTCTGCTGTAGCTGTTAGGGTCTTGCCTGGCCCCCAGTAAAATCAATCTAGACTCCACCACAGTTTCAGAGAAGGGAGAATATCCTGAAGCCATGATTTCCTTTCCTCCAAGATACTAATTTCCCTTGTCCAGTCCATAGTCTCCATTCAATGATCTTACTTAGGTGGATTAAAAAGTCACCTAATTCCCTGTAGCAAGTCTGAGACCAGGCCAGGATGTTAAATACCCGCTCACTAAAGTCTTTGGGATGGCACAAGGGAAATAAACTGATAGGGCATAGAGAATAGATAGAAAATTTGCCCCTTAGGTAAGTTATGTTTGTCTTTGTCTTTGAGCATCTTTAAGGTGTTTTTCTGCCTATTTTATGGCTATTAGTAAAGCAGGTACAACATTCTTCCACGAGCTGGAGGTACTCTGAATTACATCTAGGCTGCTACAAGTTGAGATCCCTGGGAGCTGGGTCTAAGGAGAGGAGGGACTTTTTCCTCTTGTGTTAGCCAGGAATGCAAATGACTACAAATCGTAGAAAACCTGACAACAGTGGCTTAAGACACCCACATAACAAGAAGTCTGTGAGTAGGTGATTGTTGGCATTGGCTCAGTGAACTGGTAAGATTATTTTAAGAGTCGCTGTGATTCTCTTGGGTTTTCTCATGGCCACAAGATGGTCACTTCCTGCATTCCCAGAGGGGTAAGGAGAAAAGGGACAAGGGGAAGGGCACATTCTCTTCCAAAAGAGATAGTTATAGCTGTCTCTTTTTATCAAATTATGATGTTTCCAAAACTCCTCCTTGCAGACTTTTATTTATGTTTCCAAATTGAGGACTAGTTCCATAGCTGCAAAGGAGGCTGGCAATGTGGATATTTAGCTTTTTAGCCTCTTCAGTGGAATGTAGCCCATGAGAAGGGAGTAGGAATAACTCATGGGTTTCTAGTCAATAGTGTCAGCTCATATTCTACAACCTACATTCCGAGTTCTCATTTCTTGTCTGGGTCATGGATCTCACCTGATAATTTACATCTGGAATGTCCACATATATGAGAAGACACCACCCACTTTCTACCTCAGGCAGTGGCATGACAAAAAGATCCAGCTCCATCCATACAAGAGATACCCAAAGACAATAACTAGGGACTTATGTGCCAAGTACTTGACATTTGTTAATTTTTAAAAATCCTGACAATGACACCTTGCACTGATGAGTAATAAATCACTCCCATTTTACAGGTGAAGAAGTCAAGGCCCAGAGCTATGGAAAGACTCCTCTGGCTAAAAAGAGGCATATTTGGGATTTGAACTTAGGCAATGCTATGCTCTTAGTGGCTACATGCATGCACTCAGCTAGGTTCATTTGAGGTTGGCCTCCCTTCTATTGTAAGCAGCCAGGGACCGCTTTTCCTCTTAGTCACAAACGTGCTTGGGGTCCCTACACAGCTGCTCCACTTTCAGGGTCTGTTGATGCTATTCTTCTAGGCTGACAGTAAAATGACATTTATGAGGATTTCCCCCTTTGAAGTAAGAGTGTTTGTACATTTCACTTTAAAGTGAGTTGAAAAAACAAGAGCTCAAGCAGATAAATAACTACCGCCATGGAGAAACAGCATGAAGCCTACGGATGCAGTTTCCACTCTGTCATATCGGGACCCAGTAGACGGAAGGATCTTTGTCTCCTTTCAACTGATTCTCTTCATTAACTCCTTGCCCCTCTTCCATTCCTTTTACTTACAAAGAAACTGGCTAGTTGTGATTTTTTTTTCCTAGCCCTTCTCTTTGATGAATATTTCCTTTCTTTGCCCTATATTTTTCACTGAGAAGGATCTTTGTCTCCTTTCAACTGATTCTCTTCATTAACTCCTTGCCCCTCTTCCATTCCTTTTACTTACAAAGAAACTGGCTAGTTGTGAATTTTTTTTCCTAGCCCTTCTCTTTGATGAATATTTCCTTTCTTTGCCCTATATTTTTCACTGGGGTTGGGAGACAATTTTCCCAATTCTCAGGTCACAGTATTGGTGCTGAAGATTTGCCATGAAATAGAATTTTGAAATATTGGCATTGCCAATTACTAGCTGTTTGACCTTGAGCAGGTGGCAAATTCCCTGAATTTCTGCCTCTATAAATTGGATACAATAATAACTACCTTCAGGATTGTCAGAGGGAGATAATAAGTCACTCTGGAATGGTAAGTTTCATGAGGAAAAGGAATGTGCTATATTTACCCTCTCTAGGTTAACCTAAGAATCTCATTGGTATACCTCCAAATTTTGATATGTTTACTTATACATTATATATTATAATATTGTGTACTATCCTATCTGATCCATCCATCCATCTATTTGTTATCCATCCATACATCCATCCATTATCTACCCACCCATCTATGTGTTTAAAATATACGGGCCGACCCTGTGGCTCACTCGGGAGAGTGCGGTGCTGGGAACACAGTGGCACTCCCGCTGCAGGTTCGGATCCTATATAGGGATGGCCAGTGCGCTCACTGGCTGAACGTGGTGTGGGCGACACCAAGCCAAGGGTTGTGATCCCCTTACCTGTCACATTAAAAAAACAAAAAAAGGGCCGGCCCGGTGGCGCACTGGAGAGTGCGCCGCTTGAGAGTGCGGCGGCGCTCCTGCCGAGGGTTTGGATCCCATGTGGAGACCGGTTCCCGCTCACTGGCTGAGCGTGGTGCGGGCGCAACACCGAGGGCTGCGATCCCGTTACCGGTCAGTAAAAAAGACAAAAAAAAAAAAATATATATATATACCACTGATTCCTTCCATTGTTATCACTTGGGCAAGTCACACCTTTTTCCCCTGGATTATTCCAACAGTCTAACTAACCTTTCTGCTTCCATCTGTGTTCCTCTGCAGTTCAATTCTAAATCAGCAGCCAGATTTACTCTGTTAAAACATAAAATCATGCCATTTCCTTCTCCAAATGTTCCAATGGTTCTCATCTCACCCACAGTAAAAGCCAAGTTTTTATTATGACTCCACACTTTACATCTCAGACCTCTCTGCTCCAGGCAAGCCAGCCTCCTGTTGCTCTTTGAACTCTCCAGGCACATTCCTGCCTTGGGGACTTTCCACTGACTGTTCCTTCTGTCTGGAATGCTCTTTCATTAGATAAACATAGAGTCCCCACTCCCTTCAGATCTTCGCACAAATATCCCCTTCTCAGTGAGGTCTTCTCTGATGGTCCTATTTAATGTTGTCATCCCTTCTCTGCCCCAACATTTCATATGCCCATTTCTTGTCCTCTATATATTCTCTTTAGCACTTACTAGCATTTTACATACTATCTATTTTGTTTATTCTCTCTCCCCTCCACTAGAATATAAACTCCATAATGGCAGGAATTTTCATCTGTTTTGTTCTTTGTTACATTCCTTTCCTTACATTCCCATTACCTATTAAATGCTTGGCATACAGAGGTTCTAAAAAATTTGTTGAGTGTGTGTGCATATGTGTGTGTGTGTAATTAACAGCCAGTACCATACTGTGCTAGAAGAAAGAACCTTACCTAAGGGCAGTTTTATAATATGTATCAATATATTTACAATATGAAGTCTTTACAATGCAAGGGCATACAGAAAGTTCATGAAAATATTCGTATTATCTTTCAATTCTGTTTTTCCACGAACATTTTGCTTAGAGACAGCAACATTAGTTTTTCAAATGTTTTCTAAGAAAATCCTTATAAATATGTCTAATGATTTAGCTCTAAAGATGTTCATCCATGCATTATTTACAATGGTTGAAAAACGAACTGAAAAACAACTGAAATGTTTAGCAATTGAATAATGGTTAAATAAATTAAAAGATTGTATATACAGGTATTAATGAAATGCTGTATAGTCCACTAATTGGCATAGAATGTCTGTGTGAGGTTAAAAAGCACACAAATGCATGGAAAGATACCTAAAAAACAACAAAATATTAAGAGTACTCTATCTTGGGGAACAAGTGTAATTTTTATGTATTTGCATCATGTAATTTTGCTACAAGATATTTACATAGGTTTTGTAATTTAAAAAATGAAGTTTTTCAAAAGAAAGTTGAAATAATAGAATCATATTAAAAAGTAATCTCAGGTAAACTAGGATCTAACTAGATCTACCAAGCTTAGAAAAAGGATTGTAATAGACAGTGAAGGCCAAAGGATTTGCTTTTTGTAAGCTCCCTCCTCACCTCCTACCAACTTAGTATTTGTTCTTCTGCTTGTTCAGATCTGTGTCTCCAGAGGTTAAAGTGAAGTAGATAATGAAGGCAATTAATGTAGTTCATGCAGATAAATCAACCTCAGATGGGAAAGAAAATGCACACTATGCTTGTCTGATCAAAAATGACTCAGATTAGGGTTTCCATGGATATAGTTCACCCCCTGGCCATTCCTGTCTTCTCTAGGCTGGTGCAGACTTCAAAGATACCCTGGGGCTGTGAATGGTGGATAAAACCAATATTGGTGTTTACCCTTTCAAGTACTCTGAGTTCCTAAAAAACTTCCTGAAGGTGCTGTAGAGCAAAGGTCTGCAAACTTTTTCTGCAAAGGGCCAGAGAGTAAAAATGTAAGGCTTTCCAGGTCATAAGATCTCTGTCACACTATTCAGCTTTATGACAATAGCATGAAAGCAACCACAGATAATATGTAAATGAATGGGTGTGGCTGAAATCCAGTTAAATTTTGTCTATGGACACTGAATTTTAATTTATTATACTTTTCACATATCAGAAAATATTTGTTCTTTTGAATTTTTGCCTTAACCATTTAAATATGTAAAACCATTCTTAGCTTGTGGGCATATGAAAGTAAGTGGTGGGCTGGACTTGGCCCCTTGGTCTGTAGTTTGCTCACCTCTGGTGCAAGGAATGGAATGAAGATTTATACTATGGAATTATTATTATTTTTAATGATGTGGAAATATTGACTTTTTTTACTTAAACGAGTATATGCTTTTTATAACACAGAGTACCAGATGTCATGAAAATGTATATTTTTCTGATGCACAATATGTAATTTTTAAACTGGCAAAGATATTTTGTCAGATCAATTGATAACTGCAATGTATAAAACATATGAAACTAATTCCAGGAAATACCTTATATTTATGTACTTGGGTCTGAATTTCTGAGCTCTCTGTGCTGAAAACAACAGCCGCAGCCGCAGCAGCAGCAGCAGCAGCAACAACTACTATTTATTGGGTCCTTATTACGTGCCTGATGCTCGCTGAAAACAACAGCCGCAGCCGCAGCTGCAGCCGCAGCAGCAGCAGCAGCAGCAGCAACAACTACTATTTATTGGGTCCTTATTACGTGCCTGATGCTGAACAAATCACTTTTAGAAGACTCTAATTTTTCACAGTCAGAAGGTATTGTTGTCTTTTTATAAATTAAACTCCCAAAGATTAAATAGTTTGTTACTCAATGTCCTTTATTCAGTTATACAACCTACTTTCACTTATGGTTCTAGGTATCACAGATAAAATAGTGAATCACTGCAGATAAAATATGTTGTACCAATATTGTTCTTGTCCTACAGGCACTTACAGTCTGGAATAAGAGGCAGTAAGCAGATTATTGAACAAATAAATATAACACTACAAATGGCAACAAATGCTATCACGAAAGAAAAGGGCTAAGAGTGTAAGAGAAGCTATCTGGCAGATCTATTTCAGCTACGAGGTCCAGGAGGGCCTCCTGGAGGTGGTAATGTTTATTCTGATGCCTGATGGGCAGCAAGAAGCCAACACTTGAAGAGTGGCAGGAAAAGCATTCCAGGAAGAAGAAACCACATGTTCTCTTATAACTGGATTCTGCAGCCTCCCATCTAAGGACTTCCAATTCATGGGGCATCCCTTGGAGAAGATGGAAGCTAAAAGCAGTCTCCGAGGCTGACCTGAGATGCTTCTTCCCACATCTTATCACCCAACTCTTCACCCCACCCAGGGAGAAATCTTTGATGCAGAGAAGTGTCTGGGGGCCATTTCTAAGCCAGGCTGGAGCGTGATGCCCAGGACAGGCCTTTCCTTGTTTTGATGATCTTTGGGAGGAGCAAAGACGACTGTGCTGTCCAGTGTGATAAAAATCTCTGAAGCCGCTGGAGCTGGAGGAGGCTCTTCCCTGACCCGCCCCTCCTCCCTTCCCCTTCCTAATGAGCCTGGAGACGCCGGCAGGATGGCGGCAGCCAATGGACAATTAGTGGAGAAGGCTGTCCCACATGGGCTGGGCCTGGAATCAGGGCCCTAAGTGTCTGCTTATTAAATCACAGCTCCGCCTGGAGCCGGCTCTGCCCCCTCCGCCCCCCCCTCTGGGGAAAACACAACCAGAGAAAGACAGGAAGACATTCCGATCCAGCACAAAGGCCCAGGCGTCAGCAGGCGACGGGTGGGCACATTCCTCTGCACAAAAACAAAGGGGATCACCAAGCACCTCCCGTGTTGGGTGTGAGGTCAAGCACCACACTGATCTGAGCCGCAGTTTCCTCCTCTGTATAATGGGGATATTTCTAGCATCTGCCCCGCCAGGATTGTACGAAATGATGGTCATAAAGGGCTTAGCCTCTGGCTCCCACTAATGCTAACAGTTACTAACATGCAGATTCCTGGACCCAACCCCACACCTACACAATCAGTATTGGGAGCTGGAGCAAGGAATGCATTTTATAGGTTCTACATCTGGACGGGATGCACAGTAAAGGTGGGAAATAATGCTTTTGAACAGGAGTCAGCAAACTTTTTCTCTAGAGGTCCAGATAGTCAATATTTTTGGCTTTACTGGCTCTACCATCCCAACTTCTCAACTAGGCTGTTACAATATGAAAGCAGCACAAACAATACGCAGCTGAAGGGCCAGGTTGTATTCCAATAAAACTTTATTTATGGACACTGATTTTTAAATTTCATATTGTTTTCAAGTGCCATGAAGTATTTTTCTTTTTTTATTGTCAACAATTTAAAATATCAAAACTATTTTTAGCTCACAGGGCATATAACAACAGGCAGTGTGCAGATTTGGCCCCAGGGGCCACAGTTTGCCAACTCCTGCTATAGAACAGCACTGTTATTTAGAAATGTAATGTGGGTTTCCTACATCATTTTACATTTTTTAGTAGCCACATTTAGAAACAAAGAGAAAAAAACAGATGATGTGAACTTTAATAATACATTTCATTTAACCCAGTTTATACAAAATATTGTTATTTTAATATGCAATCAATATGAAAATATGAATGAGATAGTTTACATTCTTTTAAAGTTTTTGTACCAAGTCTTTGTGATCTGGCATGTGTCATACACTTATAACACTTCTCAAAATAAAGTTTTTGTACCAAGTCTTTGTGATCTGGCATGTGTCATACACTTATAACACTTCTCAACTTTTTTATTGTCAACAATTTAAAATATCAAAACTATTTTTAGCTCACAGGGCATATAACAACAGGCAGTGTGCAGATTTGGCCCCCGGGGCCACAGTTTGCCAACTCCTGCTATAGAACAGCACTGTTATTTAGAAATGTAATGTGGGTTTCCTACGTCATTTTACATTTTTTAGTAGCCACATTTAGAAACAAAGAGAAAAAAAACAGATGATGTGAACTTTAATAATACATTTCATTTAACCCAGTATATACAAAATATTGTTATTTTAATATGCAATCAATATGAAAATATGAATGAGATAGTTTACATTCTTTTAAAGTTTTTTTTTTTGGGCCGGCCTGTGGCTCACTCGGGAGAGTGCGGTGCTGATAACACCAAGGCCCCGGGTTCGGATCCCATATAGGGATGGCCGGTTCGCTCACTGGCTGAGCGTGGTGCTGACAACACCAAGTCTATTTTTAGCTCACAGGGCATATAACAACAGGCAGTGTGCAGATTTGGCCCCCGGGGCCACAGTTTGCCAACTCCTGCTATAGAACAGCACTGTTATTTAGAAATGTAATGTGGGTTTCCTACGTCATTTTACATTTTTTAGTAGCCACATTTAGAAACAAAGAGAAAAAAAACAGATGATGTGAACTTTAATAATACATTTCATTTAACCCAGTTTATACAAAATATTGTTATTTTAATATGCAATCAATATGAAAATATGAATGAGATAGTTTACATTCTTTTAAAGTTTTTGTACCAAGTCTTTGTGATCTGGCATGTGTCATACACTTATAACACTTCTCAATTCAGTCTAGCCCATTTTAAGCACTCTGTAGCATGTGAGCTAGTAGCCCCATGCTGGGCAGCACAGCTCTAGGTGACCTGGTTTCTGTCTGATGTCATGTGAGACTGTACAGTGGCTTGGCCATCCTCCCATTTCTCAGATGGAGAAACTCAGGCCCAGAGAGGAAAAGCAATTTGTCTGAGATCACACAGTGAGGAAGGCTGAGCAAGTGCTTGCTGTGACTTCTTGGGGGTCAAGGGCCCATGTTGGGTAGAGACAGTGATGACCAGCTTGGGAAGCACCTACTAGTGCCTCCAGGGCCTATGTGAGCTTCCTGGCAATTCTAAGCATGCATATGTTCTGAGCCCTCCTTTGCAGATGAAAAGACTGAGGCTCAGAGAGGTGGGGTCACTCAACCAATGTCACACAGCTGGTTAAATAGCAGGGGGAGGCTTTGGACCAGGTCAGGTTCAGCACTTGCACTAATCCATCATGCACTCTTGCCTGGCTGGGACCCATAGGACGTGGTAATTAGCGTGACTGATTATCAAGCAGCTATTATGGTCTACACATTGCACTTTGTCTTTATCAACAAGAAGTGCAGAAATCTCAGGCCTGTCTTTGATCGCCTGGATATTCATGGCTCTGTTCTTCCCCTGGTAGAACCTAATACTACACTTTCCCAATTCCTGAAGTCTTCACCTCTAGCCCTCTGCCCCTCACTCACCTTATGTGTCTTCTGTAGATTCCCCTTTAGCCCCAGCCTCCTTTCTAAAAGTCCCCTTGGCTCTCTTGCTTTAGGTGAAATCTCCTCTTTGACCCCTGCTCCCCCTGCCCCTGTCAAATGATGGGATTTTTCTCTCCTCTGCCCTGCTTACTGCTAGGCCTCAAGAGGTTTGGTGACCTTCCTGCAGACCACTGTCCCTGCCTCCTCCTGAGATCTCCCCTCCTTTGAAGCCCATGCCTTGGGATCCTCCCAGCCCCTCTGGTTGCTGCCATCACTTTTCCATGGGTCCCTTCCCTTCATACCGGGTAGATACTGTCTCACCTGCCCTCACTTTCCCCTGCCAATTCTTGATGACTCTGATAGCCATGTTGACAATGCCCAGACTCCTGCTGCTCAGTTCCTTGACTTCCTCTCCTTTGGGGGTCTCCTCCCCCATCCTGCACCCCCCACCCGCTCATACCCAAATCTTGTCATTACCACAAACTGCCACCTCCATAATCTCAATCTCTGACTCCCACTTGTTTTCCCAGTGTACCCCCTCTGTAATACCACCTCCAGCAATTCCTGACCCCACAGAGGATTCCAGTCTCTCAGTGCTTTTCCCTGTCCTTCCCTCCCTCACTTCCTCTCCTCCCTGCCTTCCCTCCGATTCCTGGAGAACACCTGACCCATCCACCTGTGCAGCTCCTCTTCCCATGCCTGGAGGCTGCACATGGCTGGAGAGCCACTGTGATGGCAAGTTTGCTGGGTCAATTCGGCTAGGCTATAGCACCTGGTTATCCAATCACACACCATCTGGGTGCGGCTGTGAGATGTAGTGAACATCCACGATCAGTTGATTTTGAGGAAAGGAGATTAGCCTCTGTAATCTGGGTGGACCTCATGCAATCAGCTGAAAACCTTAAGAGCAAAAACAGGTTTCTGGAGAAGAAATTCTGCCCTGACTACAGCATCAGTTCTGGCCTGAGTTCCAGCCTGCTGGCCTGCACAGCGGATTTCAGACTTTGCCAGCTCCCACAATTGGTGAACCAAATCCTTAAAACAAATCTCTTAGTTCTGTGTCTCTGGAGCATCCTGACGGATACAACAGCCCTCCACCATATAGACTTCCTCATTTTAAATTTCTGGCCCATAACTTCCAGCGATCCCACAGTGCCATCCAGCAATCCTGCTGCTTCCATGTCTGTCTGCTCTCTCACTATCTCTTGTCTGTCTTCAGTCCCCAATGTCCCTTCCACATCCTTCCCTGAACACCTGTACAAAAGAAACCCACCCATCATGGTCAGTACCCCCTTAACCCTGCTTTATTTTTCTCCCTCTCTCAGACTTATTTAACGTCCTAGATAATGACCCATTTATTTTGTTAGGTGTTTGTTTCTATAAGCTCCAAGAAGGTGGAGGCTTTGTTTTGTTCACAGTCTAGAATAGCCCCGGCACATAGCACATACTCAACAAACCACTGTTGAATGAATTGCTGAATGCATTAGCTCATGTGAGCTTCCCATTTTCCCTCTGAGGTGGGAGCTCTTATAACCCTCATTTTACAGATAAGGAAACTGAGGCTCAGAGAGATTGAAGTCATTAGTCCACATCTGCAGGGCGAGGAGGTGGCAGAGCAGGAAGTGAACTCAGATCTGTCCATCCATCTGGGTGTACACCACTTTTGATTGTGTGGTGCCAGCCTGGCATGGCTGCTGGGAACAGTGGAAAGCAGTTGCCCACCCCAGCAGGGATGAAGCAGCCGGCTGTGCTGAACAAGAGCTGGGGCCAAAGTCAAATGCTGCAGCTCCCGACTGTTGTGACCTCGGCCAAGTGCTTGCTTTGCAAAGCCTTGGTTTCCCCCTCTGCACTGTGGTGATCATCACACCTACCTCACAAAGTTGCACTTTTACTTGATATGTTAAAACCAGCCATCTTCCTCAAAGCCACATTCTGGACTCTTCTCTACAGATGGACTTTTCCCTTTCCCCATGAGCCCCATGCCTGGCTTGCTCAGGATCATGGACATCCTCACTCTGGTTCCTACCTAAGGCCCCATCTGCCTGTAGCTAATAGGCCCAGGTGAGGAGAGACTTCCTGTATTCCCTGGGATTATCCCACCATCACATCTGCCTTGTGGATGTCAAGTCCTGGAACCTCCCCCAATCCTCCATGGTGCAATTCCACCCTCCCTGTGGGCCAGTCCCCACCTACTGAGTGCCTTACTGATGAAGGGTGTGGATCTTGGCTCTGCAACCTACAGGCCAGCCCTGGGGCCATGCACAGTCACTCCTAGAACCTCGTTTGCCCATCTGTAAAGTGTGATCACAGTGCTTAGCTCATGGGGTTTGTGTGAGCACTGGAAAGAGATGCAAAACCACAGGCCAAGCCTCATCCTTGTCACTCAGCAAAGACTTGTGCCCAGACTTGGGTGCTTTCTCTTCAAGCCTTAGAATCAGACAGACCTGGGTTTAAACTTCAGCTCTGCCTTCTACTATCTGTCTGGCCTTGGGCAGGCAATGTAATCTCTCTGAGCTTGTTTTCTCTTCTGTCAAATGTGGGTAAAAATGTCACTTCCCTTATCAGGTGTTGTGAGGATTATTTGAGGTAGTGTCTGTGGTGGAGAATGCCGTAGAGCTCACTAATAGCCTTGGTTCTCCTCCTCTTCCCAAGCTAAACTACATTTCCCAGCCTCCCTTGCAGTTAGGTGAGGGTCATGTGACGGAGTTCTGGCCAATGGAATGTGGGCCTAGCCTTTTAAAAACTCCTACACAATCCTCCATGCCCTTTCTTCACCCACCAGTCAGTTAGATGCAAAAATCTAGGGGTTCTCGTGCCTTAGAGCTTTGATTCTCAAAGTGTGGTCCCTGGACCAGCAGCATGAGCATCTTCTGGATACTTGCAAGAAATGGGAATTCTCAGGTCCCACCTAAGAACAACTGACTCAGAAACTCTGGGGGTGGGCCCAGCAATCTGTGTTTTCACAAGCCCTCCAGGGGATTCGGATGCATGCTCAAGTTTGAGAACCACTGCCCTAGAATATGACAAAGACAAGTGAGGAGGAGCCTGGGTGCCTGAAGAAGCAGAGCACACCCCTGCTGACCCACAGGTAAGCAACTGAGTCTGGGGGAGGGGTGCTTTTTACAGCAGCTAGCCTGCCTTGACTACTTAGTATTTAAAGTAACTGGCATAGACCAGGTTCTGAAAAGTTGGAGCCTCTTATTACAGTGTTATCCCAGCTCTTTCATCCTTTCTTGAGGTTTAGCATGGGAGTTATGGAGAACATCAAGGGGCTGGAGCTCAATGGCAAAGGGTGAGGAAAGAAGCCATACCCTGGGGGCACTTGCAGCATTTGCATTTGGGAATGAACTCCCATCTGCAGAGACTCTGCACTGCAGAGTCTGGGGGTGGGTGGTGGAGGGCTATTGCCCACAGCAAGTGACCTCCTCTGGCAAGGTGGCAGGAAGCCGGAGACAGGCATCAGCCCAGCATCCTCCAATTAGCTGCCATCCCTGACCCCATCAGGGTGGGAGGAAGTGTTGGCGCTTTCCCGCTTTCCGGAGCTCAGGCCCACCTGCCTGGAGGGCTGGTGGGCTCAGCAGCTGGGGTGGCGGCACCTGAAGGTCCCGGCCTAACAGAGCCCCACTTATTCCAGAGATCTGCAAAGGGTTAGTGGGTGAGGGGCCGGGTGGCAGGGAGGAAGTGTCAGGGAGCAATCACATGGGGTCAGGCTGACCTCTTGGCTTGGCCCTGGGGGTAGACATGCCACATGTGGGCCAGGCCAGACCTTGTTTTCTTGGAGTTGTGGGGAAAGAACTGCTTCAGCAGTTGGAAAATCGCCACTCCCCAGGAGTTTCAGCCTGCCTGGCTGTGAGGGAAGGACGCTGATCACTGTGGCTATCTTCTATTTTGGTGGGGGAGGGTTAGATAGCATCTGCAGTTCATGATGCTCAAAGCCACCTGGACACCTGGGATGGTCCGCCCGATCCTGCCGTCCCTGATCAGCATCGTGGAACACTTACTGACTGCACGCTGATGTTTGGAATGATGCTAAGTGCTCCATGTCATCGTCTCACTTAAGATTCAGGACATCTCTGTCCCCATTTTACAGCTGAGGAAGTAGAGGCACAGTGAGGAGCAGTCAGTTGCCCAGGTTCACACCTGGATGAGATGGTGAGATTGAGATTTAGAGTGAGGTAGGCTGACTCTAAGATCCCCATTCATTTTTTAGAATTGTGGCAAATTTACATACATAATATAAAATTGCTATTTTAACCATTTTTAAGTGTACAATTCAGTGACATTATGTACGTTCACACTGTCCTGCAGCCATCACCACCAGCCATCTCTAGAACTTTTCCATTACCCCAAATTAAAACTCTGTAGCTGTTAAACACTAACTTCACATTCCCATCTCCAGCCCCTGGCAGCCGTTGTTCTACTTTCTATGAATTTGGCTACGTTACCCACCTCATATAAGTGGAGTTACGCAGTATCTGTCCTTTTGTGTCTGGCTTATTTCACTTAGCACAATGTCTGAAGGTTCATCCATGTTGTAACATGTATCAGAATTTCCTTCCTTTTTAAGGCTGAATAATATTCCATTGCGTTAATAGACCAGATTTTGTTTTTCCATTCATCTGTGGTTGTTATCACCTTTTGGCTATTGTGAAAATGCTGCTATGAACATTGGTGTACAAATAACCTGCTTGAGTCCCTGCTTTCAGCTCTTTGGGGTATATACCTAGAAGTGTAATTATTGAGTCAAATGGCCATTTTACATTTACGTTTTTGAGAAACCTCTGTACTGGTGCCCTCAGTGGCTGCACCATTTTACATTTTCAGCAGAAATGCACAAGGACAGACCCCACTTTTAACCCTGACACTGTGATGCTTGAGTGGCCTGCACTGGTCTGGGAACTGAAGATAGGCAAAGACTAACCAACCACCCCTATACCAAAGAGTCTCAGGTCCTGCCAAGAATAACACCTTGTCTTTATGATGCAATTTCTGGGTGGAGCCTCACAGGGGTGGGAGGCAGGCAGTGTAATCCCTGTTTTACAGATAACGAGGTGAAGCAAAGGAATGATGAGTGCAGCTCAGGGTTGCTGTTTTTTCAAGAGGACATGACCAACAGGGTTGGGTTATCATGAGGACAGTGGAGGCCACCAGTGCGCACCTCATAGACCCCCTACTGGGGACCATGGGTAATGCACCTACCTACCACCCCAGGGGTGGGGCTGAGCCGAGGCCACACCCTCAGGGAATCTCTCAGCCAATGACTACACGTGGAGGGGTACTAAGGTGGCTCATTTCTGGGAGACAAAACTCCCTGGATGGCTGATCTGGGCAGAAGATGCTCCATAGTCCTTGTCCATGCATGTGAGGCCCAAACTTTCCTCCTCCTCTCCCCTTCACTCGGGGTCTGATGACTCTTCCAACCTGCTAAGGCTCCCACCCTATTTTCCTTCTCATAGGCATTTCCTCTAACAAAGTCCTGAATATTTAATCTTGACTTGGTCTGCTTCTTGGAGGATTCAGACTAACACCTGGACCTTATGTAGGTCCAATAACCTACTTTTGCAGGGAAGGAAACTGAGGCCCAAGAACAGAAAAATTGTCCAACGTCAGTGCGGGGGATGGGAATCTTAGTTTCCTGACTCACTCAGATTAAGCCAGATGCTTTATCTGACATGGGGTTGGCCAGCTGTTTTAGGATGATGGAGCATTCAGAGGGGAAACCAGGGAGCCAGCAGTAGGACAATCTGGGGGAAATGCATTCCAGGCAGAGGGAAGGGCCAGTACAAAGTCCCAGGGCAGGAGTGAGCTTGAGATGTTTGAAAGAAGTGAACAGGGTCTCCAGCACTGTGAAAAGAGGGTGGGGTGCAGGGGAGGCAGGAGAAAATGTGGGTGGTGGAAAAGGCTGCCTCCATAGGGCCGGGCAGGAGACTGGGTTTTGTTCTAAATGGGATGGGGCACCATCTGAGCGGTGCTCTGATCAGACTTACATTTTGCAGTCACTGCAGCCATTATGCGGAGAATGCAGAGAGAGGACGCTGGACCTATTATGGGCTTGGTGCCCACTTCTACTTAAGGAAGCTTGGTCATTGTAAGGGGGCTGCTGCAGGCATCCAGGTGAGAGAGAGGGCTGTGGCTTAGCCTGGGGACAGGAGGAGAGAGCAAGCGAGTGAGTACTGGTCAGGAATTACACTGTACAGAACTGGGTGATAGATCTGATAGGGGACGGTTAGGGAAAACCAAAGAATTTGGGTGTCCCAGGTTTCTCGGCTGTTTGTATATTCACCCAAAAAACCAGTCACTGACACTTTACATTTTCTGGAACTCTTTGGGATACTGAGCTAGAAAGGGCTCCTGTTTTCAAAAGTTGTGTAGTTTGACATAGAAACTAGGAGAGGGTCACAATTTACTAAAGAGGACAAAGCAGGTGAAAGTTCTAGTCAATGAGTTGTACAAAAATGTCCTAAAGACAAGTGATTAAAAAAAAAAGTCATTTTGTGTTTGTGGTTCAAATGCCTGGAATTGAACCCAGAATTTGTCCCATAGTTGTGTGACCTTAGATAAGTCACTGTACCTGTCTGAGCCACAGTTTCCTCACCTGTAGTTGTAGGCAGTCACACCTTCTTCTGGGAGGTGTTGTAAGGAGTGATCGGGATGCGTGCCCCAGGCTGGAGCACATATCTAGGCTCCATATTTAAAAAACCACAACTATATCTTACATGTGTATTTATGCTGTAGTTGGAGGCAGTCACACCTTCTTCTGGGAGGTGTTGTAAGGAGTGATCGGGATGCGTGCCCCAGGTTGGAGCACATATCTAGGCTCCATATTTAAAAAACCACAACTATATCTTACATGTGTATTTATAGTATTTATATATCACTTATAACACATATAAATGTATTTTAGGGAAAAAAATATATAACCAATGTTGTAATTTCACAGATGTTATTGCTTAAAGTGAGGCCAAGGAAAACAATTATGACTAATAGTCCAGGTTGTACCTGAATATTGTGAAAATGGGAAGGTGGGTTCATGGCCAGCTGAGGTTTGGGAAGCACCCAGGTAGTGGATGCAAACGTGTTCAGCAACTTCGGGTGCACCGTGAGTGCTATAGAAATGCTGGTTGAATGGATGTCTTTGGGGAAAGTGTCCGCAAGAGGGGCTCTGGCTGCTTTTCAGCCGAATCCTTCAGTATCTCTGCCTCAGCCCCCTCTCCCACCTTCCCTCCCCTCCATCCAGCCTTTACAAGTTTAGAAAGACTATTCTGTCCCCATCAGGGCTCTGAGCAGGTTCTGGAAGAAGATTAAACGAGATGAATATTTCATGACCCTTGACTGACAGCTGCCGAGGACCTGTTGTGGGTCTGGCGCCCACATCTAGTTAAGGAAGGGGGAACGGGCGGAGGGGACTGGGGAGGAAAAGCCCATAGACTGAGCCATTGATCCGCTGGGTCCAATCTGCACTGATGAAACGCACTGCTCCCAGCTCCCAAGTCAAAGGCAGCAAATAATGGGCTTTAAGAGGCACGGGGGCGGTGGCAGCCTGGCCACCCAGCCCTCTTGGGGCCCAAAGAGGCACCACTAGGCCCCCAAAGACCCATTTCTCTGTCTCCAGCTGTGGCCCTTCTGTCCTTATGGTGCCAGCCCAATCCTCCCAACAGGCTGAACTCAGTGCTTCTGACGCCTCCGGCTCATCACCCCATTAATGCCTGACGCCAAGCTCCCTTCACCAAGGGACACAGACGACAGGGCGGTGAGGCGCCTGTCAGCCTGGGGACTCTGGTGAGGTGGGTGAAGACCCCAGGTAGCCTCAGAGTGACCCCAAAGAGGTGGCTGTGACAATGGGATCCTCCTTTCCATCTGCTGTTTGGATGTCAAGACGGGGGACAGAAACAGTCTGGCTGGTAAGGCTGAAATGTGGATTTATTGCTTTTCTGAGCCCAGGTGTTCCTGCATCCACTTAACCCCGCTTCTCCTCAACAGAGGTGATTAGTTTTGAGAATGGCTTCCAGTATCTCATTCTAGGAGGGACAAAAAGAATGTGTTTGGAATCCAGGCTTACAAATTACTCAGTAACAATGAAAAGCAAGCAGCGGCAGCATAATTTTGGCTAAGAGTGAATGTGACCTGGTGTATTCATTTTCTGTTGCTGCTATTAACAATTTACTGCAATTTAGTGGCTTAAAACAACACACATTGATTATCTTACAGTTCTGGAGGACATAAGCCCAAAACGGGACTTCTGGGCACTCTAGAGGAGAATTTGTTTCTTGCCTTTTCCAGTTCCTAGAGTCCACCTGCGTGCCTTGGCTCATGGCCCCTTCCCCCATCTTCATCGTGGCAGTGTGATATCTTCAGACCTTTCTCTGACTGCTTCCTCCATGGTCACACCTCCTTCTCAGGCTCTTTTAAGGACTCTAGTGATTACACTGGAATAATCCAAGGTAATCCTTCCATTTCAAGATCCTTAACTGAATCATATCTGCAAAGTCTCTTTTGCCATATTGTAACCTAACATAGTCGCAGGCTGCAGGCGTTAGGATGTGGGCAGTTTGAGGGGGGCCATGATTTGGCTTATCACACATGACCTTGGACAAACTTTCTGGGTACCAACCCTGTTACTTGCTAACTCTGTGACCTGGAGTAAAAACTTAGTCTCTCCGAGGTTGAGCTTCCTCTGCAAATTGGGAGCTGAAAGAGATGGTTTCTTGGGTCACTAGCAGACAAAATAATACATATGAAGAAGGGTCTGGCATTTGTAAGTGACTTGACACTCAATAAAAATTTATTATTTGGTGGGCATTGGTAACCTAAACTTACTGAGACAGCTGCTCCCTGCCTAGGGGTGAAGTTTTGGTTTATGATCTGATTAGGTGAGCTTTCTAATTTTTAAATTTTAGCCATGCAAGCTTTTGTCCAGAAAGGTCAGTCAAGTTTATGTACATTGCTCAGACTAAAGAATGGACAAATGACTTGTTGGCTGGCACCTCTGTCCCCCATCCACACCTCTCATACCCTCAGCTGGTGGTACCCAGTTTGAAATCAAGGATCTAGAATTTTCTGAGGCTCAGCTTTCTTGTGTATAAAACAGGTATGATGCAGCCTTCTTTGGAGGGTTGTTGAGAGAGGCAGAGATAAACCATGTAGAGTGTCTGGCATAGTGTATAATACCTGGGCATCGGTGCCATCGCAAACTTTTCGGGTATTCTGCCCCTCTCTCTAATCCAGATTCTGCCTCTTGTGAGCTTTTTATAAGCCTGGAAACAACAGATAGGCTGTGGACTGAGCACAGGGAACCACAAAGCTGGGTGTTTCCTCTCAATATCTAACTGTGATTGTTTTAAGTCCCTTAAAGTCTGCCTTCTCCAGAAGCCACCCTAGCTTCGTGTCATGGCATAATGGGAGCCAAACCTCCACATCCATGAACTTGGGGCAGAAAAGGATTTTGTCTGGAGAGAAAAGGGTTTGTCTTCATTGAAAAGCAAGTCTTGAGATCAATAGTAAGAGGGGACAGGGTTTTCTTCACTCAGTCCTGGAGAAGAGACAAAAATAAAAATAAACACTACGGTCTGCACCATCCCCAACTCAGAAAGGTCTTTGGGTTATCACCTCCTTTCAGAGTGGTTCAGATGTCTGGAGAGAAAAGGGTTTGTCTTCATTGAAAAGCAAGTCTTGAGATCAATAGTAAGAGGGGACAGGGTTTTCTTCACTCAGTCCTGGAGAAGAGACAAAAATAAAAATAAACACTACGGTCTGCACCATCCCCAACTCAGAAAGGTCTTTGGGTTATCACCTCCTTTCAGTGTGGTTCAGAGGAAATGACCTTGGACTGGGAGTCTGGCTGCCTGAATATAAATCTCTGATTTGGAGTCCCTGGCTGTGTGTCCCTACGGTCTGCACCATCCCCAACTCAGAAAGGTCTTTGGGTTATCACCTCCTTTCAGAGTGGTTCAGAGGAAATGAACCACTGGAGTGGTTCATTGGACTGGGAGTCTGGCTGCCTGAATATAAATCTCTGATTTGGAGTCCCTGGCTGTGTGTCCTTGGGCATGTAACATCCCCTCTCTGAGCCTGAGTTTCCTTGTTGCAATGGGTCATGAAGATTGGCCTCCACCATCTGTGTTCAATCATTATCTGCAATTACTTTTTACTGTTATTAGCCATCAGTTACTTTTATTATTATTAGGCATTGATCAGAGGGAGCGTGAAAAGTAAAAATGACTCTAAACAGCACTCAATGCTAAAGAAATACCAAAATTTCTTTTCAATCATGTCTCGCATGTTGAGAGTAAGTGCAGCTTGAATCCTAAGTTGCACAGAGGAGAGAGAACTCCATCTTTTCCATCTGACTGTCTCAGAATTTTCCAGATCCTCAAGTTGAAGATCTTAAGGAGACACAAAAGGAGAAAGCAGAGTCCAGCTCCTGCCCTGCCCTTCTTGCCCAACCATCAGTCTCAAGCTTCTCTGTGCTGTTGACGGGAGCCAGTGACAACTGTTTGTACTTGTCCACTGGCCCTAATGCCTGTGCCCAGGTGACTCCTGACCTCAGTGGGTACCCCCAGGCTTTAAAAAATAACAAACAAACAAACAAAAAAATGGAAAAGAGGAAGAAAGGAGAAAATAAGAATTAGTGCAGCCTGTAAGTTATCAGATAACATCACCTATTTAATGTCAATTAGTGTTTTTAACAACCAATTGCTGTGCCATTAACTTACAATAGCAATCTTGGGGACATGCCAGCATGCTCCAGCAGACTAGTTTGGGCAGCCAGTTGGTGCTGGGTGTGCAAAGTGGACTCAGATTGCAGACTGATTGCAAATTGGCATTGCTTGAGCAGGGTGCAGGCGGCCAGGGGGTGGGGGAGAGGGTGCCTGAGGAGCAAGGCATTTTACTAAGTGGATATTTATAGCAGAGCTTTTGGAATAAATGATCCACGGAGAGGGCAGGAGGGGTGAAGTTGCTGGAGGCTGGCCAAACCTTGGGTGCTGGATCCTGCCAAGCTGAAATCTCAGTGGCTGGTCCACCCTGGGATCCTGGCTGCCCAATGGTGGGGAAGATGGGGGAAGGCTGTTGGGTATGAGGTGTGTGTGTGGGGGGGGGGAAGGTGGATTTCACTCTTCTGCTCTTATACCCCTAAACATGGACCTTGGATCAATTGCTTATTCTCTGTGACCTTCATTTTTCTTACTGTTAAAATGTCACGGTGGTCCCATAGATAGTAAGCGTCATGAACATAGTTTCCATATCTTTGTATTTGTCAACTGTGGTGGCCACCCTCCAAGATGTCCCTCAATGATCCTTTCTTCTGGTGACCATGCCCTTGTGTAGTTCCCTCCCATGTAGGACAGGGCTGACCTGGGTCACCAATAGGATATCAACTGTGGTGGCCACCCTCCAAGATGTCCCTCAATGATCCTTTCTTCTGGTGTCCATGCCCTTGTGTAGTTCCCTCCCATGTAGGACAGGGCTGACCTGGGTCACCAATAGGATATTGTGGAAATGACATCGGTAGCTATTGGTGCTGTGTCATAAAAGATGCTGTGGCTTCTACCTTGCCCTCTCTTGGGTCACTTCCTTTGGGGAAGTCAGCTGCCCTATTGTAAGGATGATCAAGCAGCCCTGTGGAGAGGTCAACTGTGAGAAGCTGAGGCCTCCTGCCATCAGGCAGAGACAATTTACCAACCATGGGATTGAGCCAATTGAAAACCAGTTCTCCAGCTCCAATCCAACCTTCAGACAACTGCAGCTCCGGCTGACATTTTGATTGCAACCTCAGAAGATCACAAGCCACTTCTGAGTTCGTGGTCAATGGAGATTGTGTAAGACAATAAATAGCTATTGTTGTTTTAAGCCACTAAGTCTTGGGGATATCTGTTATGCAGCGATAGATAACTAACTCACCAATGTATTATCAGCTTCTGGCATCTGGTGGGCATCTAAACTGTTTGTGAATGAATACTACTTCACTATGGTACTCTTCACAGGTTGCTTTGTGGGTTAAATGAAATAATCCACGAAAGTCCTTGGTACAGAGTCTGACACAGAGCAAGAGCTCAATAAGTAATAATTACCATTGGTGTAATGGTCTTCACGGTTACTGACTTTGGTAGTACATGCTGGTTTAGGGCTGGAGGTGAGCAGAATCTTCAGTATGGGACTCTCAGATGGCCTAAGCAATGTCTGAAGAGGAAGAATAAAGGGAGAAGCATAAAATGAGAATGGGAGGGCATATTGAGGGAAAAAAAGAAAGACTGATAAAGAAGAGAGGAAACTAAAAAAACAGCAGTGACTACAAATGGCCCACAGAGTCAGGAAACCTGGATCCATGCCTTCCCCTGCCCTAACCACTGTGAGTCAGTGAGCAAGCCCAATTGTCTCTCTGGACTTCAGTTTCATCACTGTTAAGAGAAGTTAAGATCCCCTGCCACTCCTCCGAGGGTAAAGTCATAGAACGGAGAATTAGGAGAGATGGGTCTGGTTCTGACTTTGCCATTTCTTGACTTTGTCAAGTTATATCCCCCTTTAAAACTTTTTGGCATATAGTGAAATAAGGGTTTGAACTAAACAGGTAAGCAGGGTCCCTCCAACTCTAGTGTCTGTTGGTGAACCGATTTTTGCACATGGTATTCCTGTGGGGAGCTGAAGAGGAGGTTTTGCATGGAAAGGGGACAGTTAGAGTGGATACTGGTAGAAGGAGTTCTTGACACAAT
Organism: Galeopterus variegatus; assembly: GCF_000696425.1. Taxonomy (NCBI): domain Eukaryota; kingdom Metazoa; phylum Chordata; class Mammalia; order Dermoptera; family Cynocephalidae; genus Galeopterus; species Galeopterus variegatus. Next base: position 144,810 of record NW_007727975.1, read on the forward strand.
GACTGGATGCCCCTCAGGGTCTGAAATCCCTGTTAGTGCTCTACAACCCCTATACTAGAAGCCAAGCAGGGGGACTTATTCGCTAGGAACTTTTTGTTGCTCATGCTGGTCGTATATGGCTACATTGGTTCCAATACACACTGATTGTTAAAGATTTTGCTTATCACTTCTGCCCAGATGCCCAGAAGGGAAAGTTTAGTACAGATTTTTCTCTTTCCCCCACTTCTCTCGGGCTTCTCCATTCCTTGCTGATGTAGCCAGCTCTACATTTAGAATTGATTGACTCAATAAATGTATATGGCTACATTAGTTCCAATACACACTGATTGTTAAAGATTTTGCTTATCACTTCTGCCCAGATGCCCAGTAGGGAAAGTTTAGTACAGATTTTTCTCTTTCCCCCACTTCTCTTGGGCTTCTCCATTCCTTGCTGATGTAGCCAGCTCTACATTTAGAATTGATTGACTCAATAAATTGTTGCTGAATGCCTACTTTGTGCTGGACTTTGGGAATTTAATGGTGAGCAAGATAGACACAGCAGTGCTCTCATGAAGCCTGTAGGGAAAGGTTTTCAGGTATCATGAGTGTTGCAAATGGCAGTGTTATAGGAGTGGCCATCAGGTAATCTGGAGGTTGGGAGTCAGAATAGCCTCCCCAGAGAGAAGGCGTTGAAGCTGAGGCCTTCCTAGGCTCTGAAATTGGGAGGATGGTCTGTGCACTAAGGCAACTTCTCAGCAGTGGTTTGTGATCCAGGACAAGAGAAAATCATGACAGAGCTGGAAGTAGCTTGTGTAAGGTGCCTGAGTCCAAGAAATTCAAGGTCACAGAATGAGCCAATGGCTCAGAGTCTGGACTATTTCAGATGCAAAAGATAAAAGCCCCATTGAATTGCCTATGCCCCAAAGGTAATCTGAGACTCCAGAGGTGAGGCTGACCTCAGAAGCTGCAGAGACTCAAAGGATGGCACATGTTCCTCTTCCCTCCTCGTCTCTCTCTCTTCCTAAATCTTGGCTTGGTTTTTCTCTGTGTTTGTCCTGTTCTCTCCATCAGAAGATGGGCATTCTGTCTCCACATGGACCATGTAGCCAGGAAGAGAGGAGAATGGCTACAGCAGTCCTAGGTTCACACATCTCAACCCACCTGGCAATGCAGCATACAAAATCCCAGGGAAGACTCTGACTGGCTGGCTTGAGTCATTGTCCAATCACAGGGCAGGGATGGCAGCATCATCAGAACCACTTGGAGTGATTAAGGAGTAGCCCCCAAAAGAGGGGTCACTTTTTCCCAGAATATCAGGTGAAGAGATGCTGAACCTACGAAAACCATCTCTGTCTACTCCACCTGAAAACACCAACTTTAGTCTCATTCTAATAATAATACTTGACCAAGGAACATGACTACACTGACCCTCCCCAATGCCCTTGTTGTATTTAAAATGTGTGTTCATTTTCTGCTCAAGACATGTTCTAAAGAATAACATTATTTCTCAATCTGGGTGATGGGTTCAAACATCAGACTCTGGTTCAGCAGGTCTGGGGTGGGTCCTGAAATTCTGCATTTTGAGCAGGTTCCCAGATGATTGCCCCTTCATGGATCATGTTTTCTTGAATATGGATGAATTTGAGGGTGGAGTTGTAAAGTGGCAATCAGAGGGCCCCAAGAAAGAGTTAAAGCCTCTGGGAAGCAGAGTCCCAGGCAAATGCAGAAGGAGTTGACCCGACTCCAAGGGTTAATGCTATTTTGTTTTCCAGGACGATTTGTTATACCAGGTTAGAGCAGGCAGAAGGTCACGAGGTCAGCGGCCCCCTCACCGCCCCCCTCTTCTCTCCTCTTCCCCGTCCCCTCCCTTTGCAGCCTCGCTGCCTCCTTTAATCAGATGACCCCAGACACTGAGCTTTCCTTGGGATTTTCTTGCCAGCGCCCTCAGACGCGTTGCAGCCGACGCCAGCCGTCTCTCTCGCCCCGGCCCTCAGAGGCAGGCGCGCGCGAGCTAAAAGGCACTTTGTGCAGGGAGGGGGAACCGTCCTCTGCAATTTGTGCTGTGGTTTCTCTGGACAGGAGCGGGTCATGAAACAGGTCCTTTGTCCTTCTTTACCATTTTTTCCCTTCCTCATCCTCCCTTTACTTATTTCTGTGTAAAATGTGTTTCTCGCTCTTTCTTCTTTTAGTCCTCCTTTTTCTTTTCCTTTTTATCTGTCTCCCTTATTTGGGTAGATGAATATATTCTTTCTCTTCTGCTCTCTTCCTTTCTTTTTAAAAATTCCATCTCCGAGCAACATGAAATTGATAAGCAACAGGATAGATCTTCAAGGCAGCTTGATCAGGGTTCAAATCCCAGCTCTGCCCCTCGACAAATAAGAATAGGGCTCCAGGAGAGTTCTTTAACTTCTTGGAGCCTCAGTTTCCCTATTACAAAATGAAGTGAAAACCCCAACCTGATGGGCTCATTGTTAAGAGTTGACCAGAAAACATATGTAAAGTACAGGGTCTGGTGTACAGTGGGTGCCCAATAAACATTACTCTTTTCTCTTCCCTTTCCTCTTTTCTTCTTTTAGCTATTTTTTTAAAAAAATAACTTTCTTTTACATTTCTGGAAGATTCTCTGTAAATGGAAAATCTCTATACAGAAAGCATGCTATCATAACAGAAACCTGAGCCTGCCACTTAATCGCTGCATAGCCTTGAGCAGGTTACTGAAAAAAAAAATAACTTTCTTTTACATTTCTGGAAGATTCTCTGTAAATGGAAAATCTCTATACAGAAAGCATGATATCATAACAGAAACCTGAGCCTGCCACTTAATCGCTGCATAGCCTTGAGCAGGTTACTGAAATTCTCAACACCTCACTCTTCTCCTCTGCGAAATGGGAATAAAATTTCTTTTCTTCTGGGGCTCTGGTAAAGATTAAGTAAGATAATGTGAGGTAGCACCTAACACAGAGTCTGGTGGCCATTACTTAGTCTCTTTCCTGTCACTCATTCCTTTGCGGCCAGGCCTTATTTCTACTGCCACACAGTTCACTATCAGTGCCCATATGAACAGGTTAACCTGTGAGTAGTAATCCCTCTGCTGAGCCATTCATTCATCCATGTGTTCATCCAGTATCCAGCCAGTCATTCATTCTGCATCTGTCATCCATCCATCCATTCATCCATCCATCCACCCATCCATCCATCTATCCAGTCATCCATTCATTGTCCATCTATCCATCCATCCATCTCTCATCTCCCCACCTAGCTATTCATCTATTTGTCATTGATCCACCCATCCATTCATTCACTTATTCAGACAAGTTGTATAATAAATAAGATCAGCCTAAGTCATGCCTTATCATAAAATCCTATTTGATGGTGCCAGAAGTAGAAAGAAGAAACAACAACAACAACAACAACAACAACAACATGATTTTGGAGACATAATGTCCTTCTATCCAATAGAAAGAAGAAACAACAACAACAACAACAACAACAACAACAACATGATTTTGGAGACATAATGTCCTTCTATCCAGTCCCCTCATGGAGCAGGTGGGGAAGAGCAAGGGAGCTTTGACCTCAAGGATGGGACATATGTGATTGGGTAGCTTAGTGGTTTTTAAACTGGCTTCCCCAGAATCCACTGATTCTGTGGTTGTGCCAAGGGGGTTACTGATGGAGGGACCACTACTTCAAATAAAGCAGCTCTCCATCTTACATGCCTTTCATATCAGTCTCTGTTTCAGATTTAATTTGGAAAAAAAGTGTTCAGCTTCTAAGCCAAAAAAATTTTTTTTCTTTTTATTAGACAAATAGCTTTATTTGAAAGATGGGGACAGCTGAGTCCTTCTATACCTGCAGTCCTGGTGGTGTCAGCCTTAGGCTCAGAGCATCTGGGTGTCCTTGCCCAAGAGGTGGATGCTACATGCCCAGGGTAGCCCTGCTCTGCTAATTTTTTAAAGCACTGGTACAATTACACATTTTAGATACTAAAGAAAAATTATGAAAAAGCCACCTTCTACCTTGTCAACCATAGAATAAAGTGTTAATTTCTCACTTGTATAGATTTTTAGGAGTGCTTACCATAAGCCAGGCAGTGTGCTAACAGTTAAATGGGTGATCTCGTTTAATCCAACAACAATGCTATGGAGTTGGTATTATTATTATCCCTGTTTTTCAGATGAGGAGGCTGACACCAAGAGACATAAACATACTTGCCCAAAGTCACACAGCATTAGAGTGGTGACGTTGGAATTGGAACCCAGCACTTATCACCAAAATGCACCCTTTCTGCAGTAGGAGGCTACTTACCTGGTATGTAGTGGCTAAAGGGGCACTGGAGAAGAAGGGGCTTATGTTCTTGTCTCTTCCTTGGTTGGTTCTTTATTTCCTCTTCCAGATTTTACAATGAGCACCAGAGGGTATTATGGGACTCAAACATCCAACAATCTATAATTATAGCTTATTGGATTTAGAAAGGACTGAGGCTAGTGCTTTTCAGACCACGTCCCTCAAAACCTGAGGGTTCCCTGATGTTCTTCAGAGATTTCCATTGGATATGATCAGAGATTTACCATTTCAACCTGGATGTTCAACAAACCTGGCTTCATGTCTAGAGCTGACTGTTTACTCATTGTGCGACCTTTCCTTTTTAGAGATTCAGCTTCCTCATCAGTAAAATGGAGATAGAAATAATACTTATGTCATGGGTTACTCTGAGAGTTAAATGAGGAGATGCATCTAGAATGTTATGTAGAGTGCCTGGCACACAGAGTCTGCTCAAAAATATTAGCTATCATCATCATCATCATCATTTGAAGCTCCATGTAAGAATCTGCATGACCAAATAGCTAAAACTAAAGCTAAAGAAATAGTTTGAAAATGAAAGACCTAGGCCAACCTGTATAAGAATGCTACAGCTTGGACTGAAGTAACAGCATGATCAGCAGTCCTTCTCAGACAAGTATTATTTTCCTATGATTTGTTTATAGGTCTGAAAATGACTGACAAGATTCCCTCTGATGCTAATAATCTATATTATTCAATAGACTTAGAAAATTTCAGAGCTGAAGGTTAGAGCTGGGTTGGAGTCTTGCTGTCTTTTCTTGTGAATATGATCAGGAATCAGAGCATGTGTTTTCATCCTTACTTCCCTGATTAAGAAAAGTGTGTTTATGCATAAAAGAGAAAGAGAGAGGAACTTAGACACGTTCTTAAATTTCTCTGAGCATCATTCTCTTGCCTATAAAATGAAGCAAATACTTTCAAGAATGGCTCCATCACAGGGGCAGAAGAGAGGGTAAAAATAGAAAAGGCAACATTTGCTGAAGACCTTCTACATCGTGGGCCATCTGCTTTTACATGCATTCTCTCTTTTTACTCATTAGGACTCCATGAAATAGATATTATTAAAATTTCAAATTCATGATGAGGAAACCAAGGCTTTCACAGGTGCAGTAGCTTGCTCAAGGACAGGCATTTGGAAAGTATTATTCATTCTACTAACTGTTTATTTAGGACTAAACTCTAGAGTTCAATTTTTTTGGGTGTTTAGCTTAGGTCCCCAAACAAGCTCATATGGAAACCAGAACACCAATTTGAGATGAAAATGGACTTTCACATTTGTAAATGTTTTGTTAGATTATTATTATCACTTGTGGTAGTAGTAATAATAGTAGTGGTGTTTACCTCAAAGGTAAATGTGAGTAAAGATCTCTTTGGCTTTGTGTTTAGTTTTAAATTATGACACTACTGCTTCAATAAGTAAGCACCTCTATTTACTGAGCACTAACCAGGTGAATGTTCTTGATCTAAGAGCTTTATATAATCATTTCACTTCCACCCTAAGTATATGGCACTATTTTATCTTCATTTTACAAGTTAGGAACTTGAAGAAGTAAATAGTTATCTCTGAAGCACCTGCTATGTGCTATCTGCTGTTCTAGACACTGTGGGTGACAGTGAAGGTGACAAGGACAGAGTTGCTGTCCTCAAGGAGCTTACGTTTATTTGGCGGATGGGTGGTTACAGTTTAGAAACACATAAATGAATGAGATAATTTCCAGCACTGGTAAGTGCTGAAGAAGAAGAAATAAGGTAATGAAATAGAGGTGAATGCTTAAGGAGGTTGGCAGGAGGTGTTTCTGTGGAGGTGATATTTGGTCAAATTTGAATGATGATGAGGAGGCAATTGGACACACACACAAATTCTAAGCAGAAGCCACATTCAAAGGACCTGGAGCAGGTGCAGGATGGATAGAGGTGGATTAGGCGTTCCTGTCCCACAAGGTGTTCTCTGCACTTGGACACAGGGCTCTTCTCAGAACTGACATCCTGAGCCATCCTATTCTACTGCCTCACCAGACACTCCAGTGACTGGTGGGGGCTGTCATGAAACTATGACCTTGCTGAGTATTTTCAGGGAAGAGTTGCCCAGATCTGTCATTTCCCAGGAAGCGAGTACAACCCCAAAGATGCTTGTCCCAAGAGGAAGCAATTAGGCGTTCCTGTCCCACAAGGTGTTCTCTGCACTTGGACACAGGGCTCTTCTCAGAACTGACATCCTGAGCCATCCTACTCTACTGCCTCACCAGACACTCCAGTGACTGGTGGGGGCTGTCATGAAACTATGACCTTGCTGAGTATTTTCAGGGAAGAGTTGTCCAGATCTGTCATTTCCCAGGAAGCGAGTACAACCCCAAAGATGCTTGTCCCAAGAGGAAGCTGCAAAATCAAGCCTTAAATGCTCCTAGCTCTTGGCCAGCCAAAGGGTAAAACTCCAATGACATATTCATAGTCCTGCTCACTGTGAAGCAGGTGAGGTTGTCTCACTCTGAGTGGCTGCTAGATGTCATGCTTTTCCTCACTGAGAAATACAAATATAAATTGTGCATCTACTGTGCTCAAGGTGGGGGGAAGAGGGACTCTGGAGTGGTATAAACCAGCACTTCAACTTCAGTGTGTACCCGAATCTCCTGGGGATCATGTGAAAAAGCAGATTCCCATTCAGGAGGTGTGGGCAGGGTCTGAGATTCTGAATTTCTAAGAAGCTCCCAGGTGAGCTGAGGCCACTGCTCCATGCAGCATGCTTTGAGTAGCAAAAATATATGACACTAAATATTCTAGAACAAAGAAAGAAGACTACAAAGCAGTAATTGTTAACAATTGCTGCTGATGGCGTATTGATTACTCACCAGATGTCCTTTCATTTTTCCCTTACGACCTCATTATGAGTCAGGCACTGTCAATATTCCTGTTTTACAAGTGAGGAAACTGAGGCTCTAAGAGGTTAAGGGTCTTATCCAGTGTCTCTGCACTGATGAGATGCCTAACTTCAAAGTGCACCACACCACTTGTATATCTTATTTCCCCACTTTCCAACTGGAAAATTGAGTTTGGAAGTAGGTTAGATGCTGCCCTCCGAAACTGGTTGGATTTCACAATTGGATTAATGGGCTTTGTACTGTTTCATTCTAAACAGGCGCACACCCAGAATTTCTAGCCTCACCTGTCAGGTGGGAATGTCTGGGGGCATTAGTCGCCAAGATTAAAGTTTTACCCCTTAAAAGGAAGTACCTGGCATTGTCTTTTGGAGGGATCTAGGGGGTCAGAGGGGTCCCACCTGCTATCTGTGTCTCTTGGGAGTCTTGATATTCTCAACTATACCCATTCTGCGAGTTCCTCAAAACCTAGTGGTCTGGAAGAATGAGAAGAAATGTTTTTGGGGCAACATGACCTGCCAGGTCCTGTGTTAGGTCCCCAATATCATGGGGAACACGAGTCAGTGGAAAGAGACAGGAAATTAAATACATAACTCCAATGAGGGGAAATGGGGTAAATAGAGCACATGCCAGGGACCCCTAACCTTGACCTGGCTTGGATATCAGTCGAAGTTGTCCTCGTTCCCCTCCCCAACAACGAGCCTGAGCCCAGAAAGACACAGACTGAGGGGAGACTCGGCAGCATCACGGATCCCCCTCTCCTGCCTCTCCTCCTTAAGCAGCCGCTGCCGCCCCCACTCTATGGCCCCTCCCCATCCTTCCCCCCCAAGAGACTGGAGGAACTTGGCAAGCCATCTCGTCGCCAATCAATCTGTGGTGTAACAATTAGCACTTAGGCACCACTCATGCTAAACACACGCTTAGAAAACACTTAAAAAAAAAAAAAAAAAAAAAAAGAAGAAGAGTCATCAGAGGTAGAAGCCCGGGCAGCACCGGTGGGGGGATGTCAGGGAGCGGAGCCAGGAGGAGGCCTGGGGAGGAAACAGATCAATGCACTGCAGAATGGAAGGCATCTAATACCCTATTATTGACGAGGCCAAAGCACTCTGAGGCGTGTTTCCACCGTGAGCAATTAGTCTGCGAGACCGCACGAGTTAAGCTAACACTGGTAGCCCCCCCATCTTCCAGTTGGATGACACTTTCATTTGGTAGTGAGCCCCCGCAGCAGTGGCGCCAGCCTGCAGCCATAATGGGGCCCATCCGCGGAAGGCCAAATGCTCCAGCCTCCCAGAAGGCCCCCCTCGCTCCCCCGCCCCAGCCCCCGCCCCACGCCCGGTAACAGAATCCAGTCGGCGCAGAGTCTGTCTGCGCGCCCGCGAGCTGCCTAAATTGATTGTAATGGTTTTATCACGCGCAGAAAGAGCTGGCTGTTTTCTCGCCTCTGCTGTCGGCTTTCATAAACGCCCAGGCGGGAGGAAGCGACTCCTCTTCAGGAGCACTGGCTCAGATGAAAGGCAACTTTTGTATGTTGGCGAGAAACTCGCAGCCACTGTCGCCGCCTGTCTCCAGCCTTCCTGGAGGCTGCTGTCCCTCTCTTGTTGTGCATACGAGAGCCACTCAGACAAACCCCCAACAAACAGCAGGGGCAGGGGCTGTGGAGCTTGTGTCCGGGGCCAGTTCTGGGTTCATCTCTGATGGCTTGAGTCTTTGGGGAAAAGAGTTCCGAGGAGGGGTGGGAAGAGAGGAGTTAATGAAGATGGTGATAATGATCAGTAATAACGATGACGATGATCATGATGGCTGGCTAGCAGTTCTGAGTGCTTGCTTACCTAGAGGCCGTCACGGTGTCTAGGCACATTATGGATATTTCTTTGAATTCCCACAGCAACCTAAGAGGTGGGCATTATTTTCTCCATTTCACAGATAGGGAAAATGAGGCATAGAGAAGTGTTGGAAAATATTCAAGGTTATCCAGTGAATAACTAGAAGAGTTAGAGGAATCGGAGTCCATTCCTGCTGATTTCTGACCTGGCTCATTCTCTGTGCACTGTGTCACGTCCTTAAGTTTTGTGAGATGAAAGAGACACGGTGTCATAATACCTCAAGTATTGGGTGTTCCCCAAGTTCTGGGGAAGTTGGGTTCTTCGAATGATTCAGACTTAAGAATATCTAGATTGAGCCTAATAAATAAAACCAGACTGAAACGCCTGATGGTCCAGCCTTATCTTAAACTGACTTGCCAAGTTCTTTCTCATCTCCTTGCTTGTATTCTGTTCCTTCAGCCTGGAATTCCCAGTTCCAGTCCAGGTGCACCTGGAGAATACCCAGAAAGTCTTTACACCTAACCTCTTAGTGGAAGTTCTCTTGGGTTCCTCCCACCCCTTGCACGCTTTCTAGACATTTACCATACCTCTGCAACACTTCTTTCCACTGTATTTTCTTATTATTTCTCTTCCTATGAATATTAATTGAACACATATTTTTTAGGCTCTTACAACATGCCAGTCTCCATATTAGACTGAAAGCTCGTTGGGCTATGTCTTATTTATTTTCACACCCACGGTGCCTGGCACATAGTTGGGCCTCAGTAACTGTCAGTTGCATGAACAATGACCTAGATCATGGGCCAGCCCCCTGTTTTTGCAAATAAAATTTGATTGGCACCCAGCTGTACCCATTCATTTATGCATTGTCCATGGCACCTTTCATGCTACAATGGCTAACTTGAGTAGCTGCATCAGAGACCGCATGTCCTACAATCCTAAATGTTTACTCTCTAGCTCTTTAATAAAAAGTTGGCTGACCACTGACCGAGAGGATGATCAGATAATTTGGCAAGGTTTTCATTTTGTTTTCTGTATGTAGCTAGCATGTAATTGTTGAGGAGCTACCTGTGCGGTTTCCACACTCTGATGGATTGACTGGATAAATGCATCTAATTTTCATGCCTCCCTGTGTCCATAGCCTTGGGTAGTGCCCTCCCACACTATTTGCAGCTTGACTATGTGACTTGTTTTGGGCAATGGGGAGGTAACAAACTTGACACAAACAGGGACTTACAGAATGATTTTTTCTGCTGTTTGCCACCATGACAGCACCCCTTGCTGAAGGGGTGTGAGTCATCCCAAGTGAGGCCACCTGAATCAGCTAGACCCTAGCCAACCTACCCCCTGGCCACAGATGCATGAATGAGACAGCTGTGCCTGGCCCACATCAGCAGAACTAGACAACTTGCAGACTCAAGTAATAAGTGGTAGTTGCTTTTAGCCACCAAGTTTTGGGTTGGTTGTTATGCAGCTGTAACATTCATACATATACCTAGCGGTGTACAGTTCATGCCCCCAAACCAGACTTTGTTTGAATGACCTGCAGAAATGACCCAGGCACTCACCATGAGAACAAAGATTCCTTTGTGTGTTTTGGGGGTGGGTAGGGATGGAGTGTAGTCTATTCTTACATTTATCCCTTCTTACTTTTGGAAGATGCCTCTATTTAGGAAAAGTGGGCAGAATCATTAAAAAGAGGCAAAAAGTTTTCTGGTAGTGTTAGGGAGTGATCATTCATTTTGGAGGAAGGACTAAGACAAAGCAATTGGAAGCAACAGCTTTGGGGATTACCTGTGGATTTACTGTTCAGCGCATCCCTTAACTGCATTAACACAAATAACCAAACTGGGATGCAGCCATGAAATTATATGTCTGCTGTGGTTGTTTATGACACTGTAGACTTTGGCTCTGTAAAACACTACAAGAACATGCAGTTCTTTGCATTTCAAAGCCTGGAATTGACCCAGCAGATAAGTGGAGTTTTCTATGTGTTCTTAAAGATTTCTTTCCTCCTCTTTTCACCCAATCTCTCTGTCCTTACCTCCTGTTTTATGTTTTCATGCTTCTGTGTATTCCTTCACTGAGTTTTGGGTGAGATATGAACAGTCTTTGGTATACCCCACACGGTAGGAGGAACTGTGGGAAACAACTGAGGACAAGTTCAAAATTAACCCCTATCTAAAGGTACTGCTCCCCTCTGAGTTTTACAAGAAAACACAATCTCTTCCTTTAGCCCCTTGGTGTTGGTGGGGATTTCTTGACTACATCCTAGAAGAAATATTTAAAGCTAGAATACAGAAGAAATGATATAAAGACCCTAGGTGTCCAGCCCCAAGGAAAAAAGAATGTGACCAACTTCAGAATGGAGAAAAGAATTGGGAGAAAAAAGCCAGGCCCACCTACGAGCAGGACCCAGGCCTGGGATGGTAGGTGATAAAGTTACAACTTCATTTCTCCAACAGTAAATGGGAAGGATAGGCTTTGATAATCCCAAGGGCCTGTGCCCTTTGCAGTTCTGCCATGGAAGGACTCAGTATTGTCCACTGTAACGATGGAAAAGGGAGACGGATAGCATGTGGCTTGACAAAGTATAAATGGATGTGCCTGCACCTGGGAAATGAAGTCCTCAGACTCTCATACAGAGGTGCCTGAGTTGACCAAGGCATCACTCTCAGGGATGCTGGGAGCAGAGCTGTCTTAGGAACAGGGTTGAGGACAGAAGAGGGTGTAGAATACCAGTGGAATGGCTTGGGTCTGCTCCAAACCAATTTGGAAAGGGACATATATTTTCAACCTAGTTCCTCCCTTAACACTCCCAAGAGCAGTGGGGTTCTAATTTGAACCAAAATGTGACTCAGGGACTGGCTTAAGTCATGAATTTCTTTTCATCCCATGAAATATACCCAGGCATTGTTGGAATGAATTAATGAGCATGCTCATTCATTTCTCAGGGCTGTCATAGTAAAGACCCACAGACTTAAAGCAACAGAAATTTATTCTCTTACAGTTCTGGAGGCTGGAAGTTCCAAGTCGAGGTGTCAGCAGGGCCATGCTCTCCCTGAAGGCTCTAGGAGAGAATCTGTTCCATGCTTTTCTCTTGTTGTCTGTTGGTGGCTGGAAATCCTTGATGTTCCTTACCTTGTAGACACATAACTCCAATCTCTGTCTCCATCATCACATGGACCTCACCCTGTGTGTCTTCACATTGTCTTCTCTCTGCATGTCACTCTCTGCCTTTTCTCCTTTTCTTATAAGAACACTGGTTGTATTGAATTAGGGCTCACCTTGATGACTTCATCTTAACTTGATTCCATCTGCAAAGACCCTATTTCCAAGTGATGTCACATTCACAGTATGGGGGTTAGGATTTCAACATATCTTTTTGGGGGACATAATTCAACCCATAATAGTGTTATGGAAGATGTGTAAACACTGGCTCCTGGTTAGGAATTAAATGGATTCAAAGTCTTCTGCATCACATTTCCTCAGCCCACCTCTGAATTCAGCTGTACTGCAGCAGAGAGGTCCCTGGAAGCTCAGACTCAAACCCACAGTTCTCATCCAAGGAAGCACCACACCTTCTGTGACTGCAAAAGGCTGTGCAAACCATGAGCAGGAGTAGCCCAAAAGCCAGGGGTGTGAACATCCCTGAGGGTGACCCTCACCCATGGGAGGTGGGAGCTGGGGGATAAATGCCCCACCTTGATCTACTGGAGAGACTTTTCTTTTCTGAAAAGCATCCTGTACACTCCTTAGAGGTTCCAATGGAACTGAAATCCCACTGTCTTCAGCAGCTACTTCAATTATATACCTTGTGTCGGCTTTTCCTTCTTCCTTGTCTCACTCTGTTCATTCCTTTGCATTTGAGTCCCAGGATCACCTTGACCTCCCCACCCCTTACGACCAATAAAACTATCTGTATCCAAGTCCTTGTTTCAGGTTCAACTTTTGGTGGATTCCAAACTAAGATATAGCAAGACATTGGAAATGGAAAAAACAGGAGATTTTTTTCCCCCCCAATCTAGGTCCTAGCTCTGACATTTTAAAGAATAATAATAATAAAACTATTTACCGTGGGTCAGGCACTGTGCTAAGCATAATACACCCATCATCTCTTGTAATCATACTGTAGTGGGTTGAACTGTGGCCCTCAAAAGATATGTCTACATCCTAAGCTCTGGAACCTGTGAGTATGACCTTATTTCAAAGAAATGTCTTTGCAGATGTAATCGAGATAAGAATCTCAAGATGAGAACATATTAGATTATCCAGGTGGATATGAGACACACTTATGAGATACCCAGAGGAGAGAAAGTGATGTGAAGATAGAGGCAGAGATTGGAGTGATGTGTCTCCAAACCAAGGAGTGCTGAGGGTTGCTGGTGGCTACCAGAAGGTAGGCGAGAAGCCTGAAACAGATACTCCCTCACGCCCCACAGAAGAAACCAGCCCCACTGACACCTCGATTTCAGGTTTCTGGCCTCCAGCACTATGAGAGAATACATTTCTATTATTTTAAGCCACCCAGTTTTGTGGCCATTTTTTACTATAACCCTAGGAGATGAATATGCCTACACAATTCTATAAGTTAGTAATTACCATTTTAATATTCCACTTTACACCTGTGAAAACTGAGGCTTGAAGAATTTAATTAACATGTCTAAGTGGCCAGTAAAGAGTGGAAATTTGGATTTAAATCCAGCTCTAATTGATTTAAAATTCCTCATTTACCTCTTCGACCTATACTGCATTCTCTCTGAGCAGAGGGAGAGTTGAGGGAAAATCAGAAGCAGTTCTCATCCTAGAGATTTCGATGACCAAACTGTTCTGCTGTAGGACCCAGGTGACAAAGGGCATGCCTAGAGAAGATCATGTTTAAACTTAGCAAATGAGGCCTCCCCCTGTGCTAAGCACGATGCACACATCTTCTCTTGTACTGAGCAGTAACTAGGGAAGACAATGGGAGCTGAGCAGAGAATGATTCTGAGAGGTTGCAATTTCACAGGTAGGAGCCATGAGCCAGGGGAAACCTGTAGGCATTTAAGATATTAGGATCCAGAGGCTAAGGGTGCCTGGGGAGGCTTGAGATGATTTTCACTAGCTAATATGGCATGCCTTTGTTGTACCGAGGTTCTCTGTAAGCCATATTTTGGAGAGAAATGTCACTGAAGGACTGGAGGAGGTCTTGGAGAGTAAGGTAAGCTGAGAGGTAGCAAGAGGCCAGGAAGGAAGAGGTACAGGTCAGGATTACAACTCGGAAACAAAGGGTAAGTCCAGCTTCTCAGAGATGGTCCTTTCACCCTGATAAACAGTGACTCTGCAATCAGGTGGCTCCAGCCAAGCCAACTGGACCTGTGGGCTATAGGATATCCACTGCATCTGCACAAGAATAAAAGGCATTGAGTAGTTAAAGAAAAATCTTAGATTAGCTAGGAGGAAGTCTTCCTCAAAATTGGTGTGAGTAAATGGAGAATTGGACTTTTAAGTGGAGAGGTGTTACCTTCAGTCCCCAAATCACAGGTGTCACAGATCCATTAAATGATTACTTTGTGCTTAGTATGATGCCTGCTGCTAGGAGTCTTTTAAAATCAGAGAAATAGCATGGTTTTTGAGATGTCTGTAATTTGACTGAGAAAATAAAAATTATATATGAAACCGTAGGGAGAAACTTGCATGAGGGCACATAATCAAGAAGAGAGTGATGTGTTTCAAACTCAGACTTCAAAGGAAGATGAGAGAAGGTGGTGACAAGGTGGACATAGTGGTTAGACTGTTTCTAGGTTGCCAGGAAGAGAAACAGCAGATCACCTTAAGCCCTGGCCGTCAAATACATAGCACATGTTACTATCTCTCTTTTCATTGCCCCTGGCAGACATCACCAATTGATCATGGTGCTCTCTCCTGCAGAGTCCTGTTAAGGCCTCATGTCTGCACACACTGGACTAGGCAGGTAATAGCAGAGATGTTATGACAAGTTAAATCTCCTAAGCCACCTGCTTTTAGGTGATGAGGATTTGTTTTAGAAAAATGCAGGGAAGTGTGGAAGCATAGGGAATTGAGCAGTCATAGATTCATTTATATCCCAATGTTTCCAAGACTAGGATATAGAGCAGGCCTCATGGAAAACTGGACCAATGATTTATCTCCATTCTGGATCCAGCAATAGTTCTAGTAATCCCCATTTCCCCTATACTTCCCATTCATACTGAGAGAGAGAGAGAGGGAGAGAGAGAGAGAGAGAGAGAGAGACAGGATCTGGTGACTGGAATAACAATATGGCATGCCTTCATAGGACGGAGACTATAAGATACATTATAGGTGGCTGAATCCTGTTATGGACTCCTATTCTCTATTGCTTTTGGACTGAATAGCAATTCTTTAATCTGAGGGAGGGTCAGCAAACATTTATGGAGAGTCCAGAGAGTAAAAGCTTCAGGCTTTGCAGGCCATACAGTCTTTGCCACAATGACATAACTCCATCATTGGAATGTAAAAGGAACCATAAATAATACATAAACGGAGTGTTGCTGTGTTTCAATAAAACTTTATTTGCAAATACAGGTGCCTGTGGCCCGTAGTTTCTAAGCCCTGCTTTAACCAATTGGTTGTAGCCAGGGTAGCAGGATCATAGACCACAATAATGACATCTTCATGCAAAAGGAACCATCTTATTCTCAGAAGAGAACCATGTGTGTTATGTTTTGTGAATACTGAGTGTTTCATGGACTCTCTGGGGTGGACCTGATGTCAGTAGCTGGAGCTAAGCTTCTTAGGCACAGGTTCTAAGAGATATCTGGTAGGTTTTAGTAAACCAAATTGCATTTATTTTTGACATTTCTCCCCCGGTGTCATCCTATTCTTATAACTTTTTTGTGTGTAACAGAAGTGGAAAATGTGTGGCATGCCTGTAGTCATTCCCCATGGCCTCTCCCACAGCAGACATCACTAATTGATCCCAGCACAATTTCTCATGGAGTCTATATATGACCCAGAATCCTTCTTAACCTACAGCAGTCACAGCCAATCAGTCAGAGGTGGCCCTCAAAATGAAACCAGTTTGCTATGATAGTAAGAGAGTAGAAGCAGAGGGATGACAAAGAGGTCTGAGAAAAGACAAGCCCAAAATGATGTTGAAACCATGATTCCTAACTCCTTCATACCCCTGGGCGAAAATCCTGCTTTGGAAGACTTGGAGTAGACAAACCCCAGGGCAGAGTAAAAATAAATCTCCTTGCCAAGTTATTGAGCATTTTCCCTGTTTCAGCAGATGTTCTTACTCTTGCCATTTTTGTGGGCCCCTGGAAGCTGCGTTCCAGCTGCTTCCTGGGGGAGTCTTTGCGTGGAGTCTGGCAAATCTTTCCAGCTGAGCTGGAAGGAACATTTCAGCACAGACATTTGCAATCCTTTACAAAGCTCCAGAGTTTGAAGCCAGACCCAGCAAAATATCCAATGCTCCTGTGCATCAGGCCTAGAGCATGAGTGGACAGCCCTGGCTAACTTCCGCCTGTTGTTGCAATGGCTTCTGCTCTGGGCACACCACATGGAAATGGCACCTGAAGGAACATTACCTCTTAATGTTTCCTGTCGGTCGACACCTTCCAACTCGCATTGCTAAGAGGAGGAGAAATCGGCTTTTAACACCATCCAGTGACCCTCCTTAAGCACCTTGTTCTGCATTTGATCTGGCAAAGTGGGGAGAGGTCAGCTCTGGGTCTCCAAAGAGTGAGAGGCCTTGTCAACAGGCGGTTCCAGCGCGTGGGAACTGGGGTAATCAGAGGCAAGGCTGGCCGGGGCAGCCAGAGAGCTCACCTGGAAAATATTTCAGGAGAAGCTGACACCGGCATTTGGAGTGCCGACAAGATGTGTCAGGGAAATCCACCGAGTGCTTTTGGAAGCAGTCATTTTCTCTTGAAGAATCTTGCTGGCTTTCTAGTTAGGGGCCCAGAGGGAGTTGGCTGGCATTGAAGAATTAGCCAGAAGAATTGAAGCAGCAACCGAGGGGAAGTCAGCATCTGTGGGGCTGGAACAAGGTCTTTTCCTAAATCCCATTTGCTCTCATTCTGCCCCTTCTGACCTTGCCTGTGAATGTAGCAAATGGTTTGGCAGTGGGAGTTCTGGATCCACACATTTCGGGCTTGAGTCCCAGGCTCAGCACTTGCTAGCTGGGTGACCTGTGGCAGGTAACTCAACCTCTCTGTGTCTCAGTTTTCTCTTCTGTAAAATGGTGATAACAATAGCACATACCTCATAGGGTTGTTATGAGAGTTAAAAGAGTTAATGCAGGTAAAAGGGTTAGAAAACATGATAAGCACTGTGGGATTCATTTGGTGCATATATACATATATATATATATATATATATATTTAACATCAGGTTTATTGAGGTATAATTTATGTTCAATGATGTACACCCTTTTTCAATGTACAGTTTAATTAGTTCTGACAAATATTTATGGTCATGTAACCATCCCCTGTATCTCAAGATATAGAACACTTTCATCATCCTAAAAAGTCTCTTCTTCCTTCTTTCCCCCCAGCCCAGCCCCTGGCAACCACTGACCTGATTTCTGTCCTATAGTTTTGCCTTTTCCAGAATGTCATATAAAGGGATTCATTCAGTACATAGCCTTCTATGCTTGGTTTCTTTCACTTTGCACAATGTTTTTGAGGATCATCCCTGTTGTTGTGGATATCGGTAGTCTGTTAGCTTTTACTGCCGAGTAACATTCCATTGTATGAATGTTCCATATTTTGTCTATCCATTCATCAGTTGATGAACATTTGAGCTGTTTCCAGCTTTTGGAGATTACGAATGATGCTGTTGTGAATGTGCATGTACAGGACTTCTTGTCGATGTATATTTAAAGGCCATGGGGGGAGGGAAGGAGACCCTCATGCCAAAGTGGGCCATCATTGAAGTCCCATGTGTTCCAGGAGCAAACCTGTCCTAGTGTCCTTGGCATTTCAGGCACTGGCTAGGGGCAGCCCACGGGAAATATGGCCTCCTCTGAGCAAACACAGACAATGATGGATGTCAGGGTGCAGCACTGGGGCCCTCGGCCAGTTTTACCTCCTATAGTTAGAGGTCTGCAAGGTGAATTCTCATGGTCTCCACAGCCTGAGACCCCAAATGTTAGGAGTGAACCTGCCTTTATCCCTAAGTATGAGGCAGTTACTGGAAAGGTGGAGAGAGGATCTTGAGGACAGCAAAGACCACTAGTGACCTGGAACACTGAGAATGAGCAAAACCAATATGCCCTTGGCCTTGGCAGTATTGCTCTGAGCTCCAGTCAGCCAGGCCAATCAGAACTATGAATTGACTTGACCAGTGAAACCAGGGCAGCAGGGTCCCCAGTCTGGACTTATCTCTAGTGGCAGTTTGGGAAAGCTCTTACTCTTCTCAGCATACGATTCACCTGGTGATCTTATTTAAATGCAGGCTTGGCATCAGCAGGTCTGGTGCTAGAAATGAGGTACTGTGTTTCTCACCTCCCAGCGGATGCGGATGCTGATGCAGTGGATGTGTGGGCCACACCTTGAGCAGTGAGAATATAGAACTCGGCACAAAATAGGTGCTTGAAGAAAGGGAGCTATGATACTGTTATTGTCCCCCCCCCCAGAAGAGGGCTGTATTGGTCTTTTGTTCAGTCTCCCCCAAACATTACCAAGTGGGGTCATTTCTGCAGAGTAGTTGCCAACTCGGGAACAATGAGGTGACACGAGGCAGTGGCACAAATGGAGGTTGATGGCTGCCATGTGCTTCCCACAGCAGGTGTGGGGAAGGCAGGACCAGCTGGAGGGGAAGCCTCTAATTGGTGAGGGAAGTAACTTGGCTTAAACAGGATGCAGGCAGCAGGCCCCGGCAGGGCTCCACAGTGGCCTTGGGATTGTGCTTGCAGAGGAGCGAAGGAAAGTGGAGCCAGGAAGTCAAGCCCTTCCAGTCACTGGACTTTCCATTACAGGAGGGTCTCACTGCATGCAGGGGATGATTCTCAAAAGACATGTGTGCATTGAATCCTATTTAGTCAGCTGTACTTTTTATGTATCAGATTTTAAAAATTATCTGTATTTGTTTTCTATGACTGTTGTAACAAATTACCAAAAACTTGGGACTTAAAACAACAGAAATTTCTTTTCCTACAGTTCTGGAGGTCAGAAGTCTGAAATCAGGATCACTGGGCTGAAATCAAGGTGTATCCCTTCTGGAGGCTCTAGGGGAGAATTCCATCTTTGCCTCTTCTGGTTTCTGGTGGCTGCTGGTGTTCCTTGGCTTGTGTCACCATCGGTTCAATCTTGAAGGCCAGTGTCTTCAAATCTCTCTCTGCTCCATCATCACAGCACTTTCTCCTCTGTGTGTCAAATTTCCCTGTGCCTTCTTTTTACAATTAATGTGTTTAGGACCCACCTGGATGATACATTTTGAGATCCTTAACTTTATCATATCTGCAAAGACATTTTGTTTGTTTGTTTACCATGTCAGATGACATTCACAGATTCCGGGGGTTAAGACATGGATATCTTTTAAGGGGCCATTTGTAAGCCTACTACACTATCTGTCTCCCTCTGGTAGGATATAAGCCCCACTAGGGCAGGGATTTTATCTGTCTTGTTCATGATTATAACCCCAGTGCCTATAACAGTTCCTGGCATGCAATAGAGACTTGATAAATGCTTGATGAATGAATTAATCAATGAGTGAATTTATAAGACAAGGGGCAAGGGGCTTGCTGTTTAAGGGAAACTTGCACAGAATCCTTTGTGAAGGAATTTTTGACAATCTGAATAATCGCCTTCAACTAATTCTCTGGAAAAGTGTGTTTTCCAGCATCTCAGTTTCTTAGTGGCACCTACACTTCCTATGCAATTTAGATGTTGTTCTTACAAAGAACAGCAAAGGACAACTTGTAGAATCAATAACGAGATTTTGTGTTTTAGCTGAGTGAAAATTAAAACCTTTCACTAATGTCACAGTCCTTGTCTTTTTCATACCTAACTTGCATTGAAAGTGTCCCAAAGTGCAACCAAACAGACTGAAACACAACTGAGCCCTAGAAGTGATGTTTAGAGACAGATTACCTGAGTTTAAAGACCAGCTTTGACACTTGCAAAGGAGCGTGACCTTAGCCAAGTCCTTTTCCTCTTTGATACTGTTTCCTTGTCTGTAAAATGACATCGATAATCATACTTACCTCATAGTGTTGTGGTGGCAATTTATTCACTTGATGTATCTTGAGTGCCTAACATAAGGCAGGCACTGGGTACACAGTGTGATGAGAATAGGCATAGTCCCTGCCTGCCTGGAGTTTACAATCTCTCTGGAAGGTCAGGAATCTGATGGCTCTGCTGGCCTGGAACACACAGTCAGTGCCCAATAAATGTCTGCGATTACTATTATCGATGATAGAAATAGTCATCATGATTTTCCCTCCTCATTTTGCAGGTTGCATTTGCAGTTGTGGTCCTTTTTCCTACTTGTGACTTTAAGGAGGGACATTGCACCTTGGAACTGAGGCATGAACCTGGTGTCCAGAGGAAAAGAAGTCTTGTCCCTGACTAGCCAGTGTGGACAGGAAAAATGGCTTTGGCATTGGATTAGGGAGGAGAGGAAAAGTAGACTGGGAGGGGTAACAAGAGAAGTGGTACTAAATGGACTCCTATATTAAAAGTGTTAGTTGACCTAAATTGGGTGATAATCCAGAAATTCTTTTATTGTGGTCTAAACTCTGGATCTTGTATCTGCAGGAGAGATGCAGGCTGGACACATCAGAGCAGGCACTGTGTGTGGCTTCAGCTGCAGGGAGTTTTGTTAGAGTCAGGGACTTCTGGGTAAGACATTGAGAAGAGCCTTAGGAGCATGCTTTGTTCAGAGAATGTCCTTGCCTCAATTTCCCTGGATGGTGACAGCAGAACTCTAGGTATATGGCACCTACTTTTACTGTTACTTCTTTTGTTTTCTTTTTTGCCCCACCTTACTAGATTAGGAGCTCCCTAAGGGGAAGGGTTGTGCCTGTCTTGCTTATAGTAGGCACTTATATTGGAAATAATTTTGGCTAAGAAACAGACAACTCAGCTCTCACATGACATAAACAATGGTTTATTTTCCTTATACAATGAGAAGTCCAGAGGAAGGTGGATATTTAACAGCTGCTGTATCCCTTAGTGTATTCTTGGCTTGATTCTCTTTGTGCTTAATGCCTCATGGTCACAGGATGGCTGTTGTACCTCCAGGCATTATATCCACTTTCCAGGTTAGATGGAGAGGGAAGAGACAAAAAGGCCTCAACTAGCCACATCCATCCCTATTTTTATCAAGAAAGAAAATGCTTTTCCAGAACCCTTTAGTGATGTCTGTTTATACATCATTGGCCAGAATTGAGTCACAAAACTAACATAACTGCAGGGAAGGCTGGGAAATAGAGTATTATCTCTCTCTTTCTCTCTCTCTCTCTCTTTTTTTTTTTTTTTAAATAAAATTATACTTGTACAGACAGCTCATGGAAAAGGAGGTGAGGAATAGGTCTTGAGAATGAAAGAAAGGAACTGAAAATTGTTTTAAGGATGAATGAATGAGCAGTTTGCTGACTGGAGGAACCTACAGTTCATCTTCTCAGCACAGCAGTTTGCCACTATAATGGGTCTTCCACAAAAATAATGTGGATCCTAGAGCAATTAAGGCCACTGGGCATTAATAACCAAGAATATGAGGTTCATGTGATGTCTGATTTTAATAAGTACATTTGCTCATTCATAACTGGCTCCTCCTCAGGGTGGGTCTCTCTTCATGTTGGTCAAGATCATCTTACTTTTGTGCAAACAGGTCTCCAGAAGATGCCATTGGGGATGTCCTCAAAGAAACAAGTGAAATGTAGGGCTACCCGGTGTCTCTAAAGTCAGAGGAGGCAGTGCTCGAGGTCCTTGTCTTGCTTTCAATCTTAATTAGCTCTCTTTGTCCTTGCCCCAGCTTCAAGAGTTTGCCAGTGTTTTGCCCTTGAGCCCTGAGTTCTTGCCAAGGCAGGATGGAAGTTCAACTGGATTGAATTGGGGCATCTCTGCCCACCAGCTCCTTCTCCCAGGCCCTTGGGGATGGATGTTTGGCCAAGACCTTGTCCAACTGGGGCATCTTGGTCCAACAGCCTTTTCTTGGAGGCCCTGGGGGATAAATGCCTGACCACTTGTCCAGAAGTAGAAATAGAAAAGTGTGACCTTGGCTGAGTTACTGAACTTTTCTGAGCCTCAGTTTTCTTCTCTGCATTGGCTTGCTTTGAAATTCAAATGAAACAATGCATTGAAAGCATCTATGACAGAGTCTGGCCCATAATAAGCACTAATAAAAAACAGGGCTCCTCTTTCTCCTCCTCCTCCTGTTCCTTACTATAACAATATGAGTTGGAAAGGCCCAGCTTTGAATAGTTTTTGATCGGTTGCTTATTCTTTAGCTGCAATATTCTCATGTGTAAAATGGAGGACATTATGTTAAGTGAAATAAGCCAGGCACAGAAAGACAGATACCACATGAGCTCACTCATATGTGGAATAAAAAAAAAAAAAGTTGATGTTATAGAGGTAGAGAGTAGAACAGTGGTTACCAGAGACTGGAGTTGGGGGTGGGGGAGGTGGAGAAATGGGGAGAGGTTGACCAACAGGTACAAAATTACAGTTAGATAGGAGGAATAAGTTCTGGTGTTTTATTGCATGGTAGGGCAACTGTGGTTAACGGTTAAGTTTTGTATATTACATAGTAGCTAGAAGAGAGGCTTCTGAATGTTTTTGCCATAAAGAAATGATAAATGTATGAGGTAATTAATACATTAACTGTCCTGACCTGGTTAATATTCACCATGTGTATGTATCAAAACATCAGACTTTACGCCATAAGTATGTATAATCACAATGTATCAACTCAAATTTAAGAGAGAGAGAGAGAGAGAGAGAGAGAGAGAGAGAAACTCCCAGGGTTGTGAGGAGTTACAAATCTTATCATTGGTGTCAGACATAGTGAGTTCAAACCCTGCCTCTGCCTCCTACCAACTGTGTGCCTTTGGATAATTTACCTCTCCTCTCTGTGCCTCAGCTTCCTCATCTGTGAAATGGAAAGAGTAACACTATCTACCCCCTAGTGTTGTGAGAATTAAATGGCTTAAAACATGCAAAGTGCTTAGAATGGAACCTGGCATGTGGTAAGTGCTGAATCATTGTTTTTTACTGTTGTTTGTTATTGTTCGTATTGTCAGTATTACTTTAGAGGCGCTATTACTTTAGAGGTGCGTGCAGAGGGTGGACACCCACAGAACTCAATAAAACGTTCTTAATGTCGTCTCAGCAATTCCTGACAGGCCCTGGGCAGCAAGGATTGACCCCTATTGGGGAATGAAGGAACTGTGGTCTTCTTAGTAGGGAAGCTGGATGACTTGTAAAAAATCACTCAGCCTGGCAGTGATAGAAACAGGACAGATATCCAGATTCCTAGCTCTAATTGTTGAATCACACCCCCTCACCAAGAATTGAATTATAGACCATTAGGATCAGAGGGAAACATAGTATGACCTAGTCTAGGGTTTTCCAATCACTCAGACTTTCACTCATCCATTTCATAAATATTATTTTTTAAACACCTACTCTGTGCCAGCCTCTATTCTGGGATATAGAAGTAAACAAGATGGGCAATGTCGCTGAATGCATAGAGCTTTATCCTGGTGGAAAGCTCTATGCATTCACCAACAGACACATAGAAAAATAATGTGCTTGTGATATGGACTTTAGAGAAAAAATAAAGCAGGAAAGGGGGTTAAGCTATGTGAGGCTGGAACTTGAGTAGAGAACGGGGGTGGTCAGGGATGGCCTCATTGGTAAGTTGACAGTTGAGCAGAGGCTTGAAGGAAGCGAGAGGGTGAGTTCATACACATTATCAGGGAAAAGAGCATGGGGGCAGAGGGAACAGAAGTTGTGAAGCCCCAGAGTGGCCAGGTAGAGAGTGTGTGTATTAAAGATCAGCAAGGAAGCCTGTGGGCTCAGAGGGATGGACAAAAGGTCAGCGTAGGACATGAAGTTAGAAAGACGCACAGCAGGAGCATAGGGACCCTCATGGCTGTTACAAGAATTTGACTTTTACTCTGAGTGTGATGGGAGCCATAGCAGGGTTTTGAGCAGAGGAGAGATGTGAAGGGGTTTCTTATTGGGGTGGTGAAAGTATTCTAAAATTGATTGTGAGGACAGATGTACAGCTCTGTGAATACACTAAAAACCATGAATTGTACACCTTATATGGGTGACTTATATGCTATGTGAATTGTATCTCAATAAAGCCATTAAAAATGGCAACCACTAATCTATTTTTTGTCTCTATAGATTTGCCCATGCTGGACATTTCACATAAATAATAGAATATGTGGCCTTTTTTTCTTGGTCTATCTTCTTTCACTTAGCATAATATTCAAGGTTCATCCATGTTGAAGCCTGTATCATTCCTTTTATGGTCAAACAATATTCCATTGTATGGATATGCCACATTTTGTTTAGTCAGTCATCAGTTGATGACGTTTAGGTTTTCACTTTTTCACTATTATGAATAATCCTGCTATGGACATTCATGTAAAAGTTTGTGTGGACGTATGTTTTCATTTCTCTTTGGGTATACACTAGAAGTGGAATTGCTGGGTCATAATCTTTTGAGAAATTGCCAGATTGTTTTCTATAGTTGATATAACATTTTACCTTCTCACCAGTAGTGTATGAAGCTCCAACTTCCCCACATTCCCCCTAATACTTTTTGTTATCTGTCTTTTCTATCACTGCCCTCCTAGTGGGTGTGGAGTGTTATCTCCTTGTGGTTTTGATTTGCATTTCTCTTATGACTAATAATGTTGAGCATCTTTTTACATGATTATTGGCTATTTGTACATCTTCTTTGGAAAGACGTCTATTCAGATTCATTGCCTGTTTTTAAATTGGACTATTTGTGTCTTTAGTCTTGAGTTGTAAGAGTTCTATATATTCTAAATACAGTACAAGTTCCTTATTACATATGTGACTTACAAATATTTTCTCCCATTCTGAAGGTTGCCTTTTTACTTTTTGATTCATTGCATTTATTTTTAGAATTATTCTTTTGTTTTGAGCAAGTGACATTGGTTTTCTGGTTAGAGCAAATGATGTAAATTTCACCTTTTGAATCAATTTACTTAGGTAAAAAAGGTGCAGCAGGGACAGATCCCTTTCATTTTACAGATGGGAAGACCGAGGGCCCTGAGAAGCCCAAGGCGTTGGGACTACCAAACAGATGTCCTGACCACCAACCTCTGCCTCTTTTCAGTCCATCCTAAGCCACTTTGCTTGGACAGGACGCAGGTACATTCCAGCCTATCCATCCTTTGTGCTTGTTGAATGCACATGGTAGGAAGCATCTCGTCTGTACATGACCGCAGGTGTCTGCAAACAGAGCAGCTGTTCGCAGTACAGGGCAGTGGGCATACGATGTACGTCTATGAGCATTGTCTACAGGTGTGTGACAGAGCCCAGGTTTCCGTGGTGTGTGGGGGTGCGTGCTGAGGGCCCCCGCACTGAGATGTAAATGTGGGCACATGTGCTCACATACATTACATGTGAGCACTCAGCCAGAGAAGGCTGGAACTAAGAACATGTTCTGTGTGGGCCTGGGCCTGAATACAAACATAGGGTATGACCCCATACTTATTTTACGGTTACCTTGCTGTTATCTTTAGCTTCTCTGGGCTCAGTCTTCTCATCTGTAATGCAAAAGAGAACTGAACTAGAACAACTATCTCCCTCCACCGCCCCTCCCATTTTTCAAACTTTATTACAAAATGGAAATTATTGCAGTACTGCCTGTGTGTGCACTGAGCCAAGCCAGTTGAGATGTATGTGTGTGCTGGTTGCAATCTGAACAACTGTGGGAGTCAAGACTGGAGCACACAGAGTCTGTGGGTGTGGGAAAGTCTGTATAGGGACAGGAAGTTGAGCGAAAGGAGGGAGAGAGGTCAGGCCTTAAGCATTAAGGAATGAAGGAAAGACAGAGAAAAAGCCTGGATTTTGAATAATTAAAATACAGGGCAGAGGAGATAAGTCTGACCAAGACTTAATGGGAAGATGGGAGCCAGGAGGAGCCAGGGGCCTCTGCAGGCTCTGGTTGGGGCAGGTCTAGAAGTTTCCCAGCCCGGGCTGGACCAGAGGCTGAGACATCCATGGCTCCTTCCCAGGGAGAAGGAGGTGCCAGTTCAGGCTGCTCTTTCTCTGGTTAATCTGAGCTTTGAGATCAGATCCCACAGTTTGAGAATGGAGAGGCTCCGAGCAGAAAATATAATGGGAAATGATTAGGGGGAGCTCATGTGTCCCCAGGGTCCATCCAACATTTGAGAAGGTCAAGTGCACAGGCTCCAGCCACAGAGACTTGGATTCCTCACTGGCTGCCTGTTTGACTTCAGACACCATTTACTTAGTCTCTCTAACCCTCAGTAGCCCCATCTCTAAATTGAAAGCAGTAACCATTTAAAAAAACTAACAGCTACTGTTTTCTTACGAAGTATCTCACAATGTATCAGCTCTGTGTATCATCTGTGTGAACCCATTTAATCCACACAACAGCCCTGGGAGGCTGATGCTTCTATTATCCTCGTTTGACAGGAGAGGAAACTGAGGCACAGAGTGGTTAAGTTGGGATGCCAACTCAGGCAGGGGGTCACCAGAGACCCAAATCTTCACTACTTGATCTTTAACAAATAACTGCACAAGTAACTAACTTTCAGCAACTGGGATACATTCTAAGAAAGAAATGTGAACAGCCATCCAGTCTTCAGGGTTGGGGGCAGGGGCAGGCAGGGAGGCCTTTTACTCTGGGACACTGACAGGCACTAATGCCTGTGTGTTTCTGGTTGCAAAACTCCATTTCTTATGTGGAAAGATTGAGGCCTGGTGGTAGGCTGGGAGTGGTTGGTTTGCTGTGTGATTTATCTGGCCATGAGTTTTGGCAGGCTGCTCTCTGATAAATGCCCAGAAGGGACCAATCATGGCCTCTTTGAGGTAGGCACCTGACTGGCATGGAGAAGCTTTCTTGAGCCAAGGTTTAATCAATTTTAGCAGCACAGCCAGACGAAAGGAAGGTTGTGTCTGTTCCAGGAAATCATGCAGAGATGATCACAACCTCCCTTCACGAGGAAGCCCCCCAGTCTGTTGTAGCTGGGAGACAGGACTGGCCCTCCCTTCCACCATCCTCTTGCTGTTCGAATTTCTGTGAATGTTCAAACATGCTGGCATCTGCAAGGGGTGAGCAGGTGCAGTGGCCAGAAGTAAGCACCTTGCAGACCTTCCACCGCAGGATGCCTGAGCTGCTGCTTTGAAATCCATGGGCATGTTCACATGGAGGCCACATTTCCCACTGCTGCTCCCTGACACAGAAAATCTAAGACAAGCCTGTTTCTGGGAGACATGGGATGGCTCTGATGGCCGACTCTGGCTGAAGAACTCTATGACAGTCTCAAGGAAACTTCCTTAGACCACACGTGGGTCCAGCAGTTCCACACTGTGGAGGTTCTACTGGCAAATTCTAGCTGAGTCAATTTTCAGTTCGTGGCTTTCACAATTTCTTTTGGTGAAGGCCATGAATTAATAAATGTCTTTCCCATTGAGCTTCCTAAGAACAGGTATACTTCTGACTCTCCAGCTGAGTAGAGTACCTGCCGAGGGAGTTCCATGAATGAGTTGGCAAATAATGGAATCCCTTCAAAACTAAGCCCAAGTCCTCTCTCTGGGAGGTCACTGCTGGTGTTCCTTGCCCACCCATTGCACAGACTTTTCTAGGTGGGAATTTCTATGCCAGCAGAAACCTTGCATCTCTCCACCACTGGGTATCTCTGGTGCTTGGCACAGAGCAGGGCATGCTGAATGACTCAGTGGCTGTCTTTTGCATTGAACCAACAATGAGTAGCTCCCAGAAGCTGATTCTAAGCTCATGTGTTAGTCACATATTCCCCAGCCATACTGTGTGCTCCCCAAGGGCAAGGGCTATGTTGCTTGTATTCACTCATCCCTTCACCTGGCCAGCTGCACTCAGGGTGCTTGGCACAGGCCCAATTGCTATTGAGGCTGGAGGCCAGTGGCAAGGTTATGGGGAGGAGATTGGAGGTGGCCAGGGGAGGGCTGCTTTTTCAGCAGACGCCTGCCCCAGATCTGCCAGCTCCTTCAGATTCCAGCTTCAACTTGACAAGGGCTTTCTCGTAGGCCTCTGGCCTCCACCTGGGATTAGCTTCTAAGTGATCAGAAAGCACTTAAAGATATAAAACACTGTGTAAAGACATAAATAATCTCCAGTAATTTCACAGAGAATTAACTCTTTCCTGAGGCTGTTGGACCTTCCCTGCCCAGATTGCCTGGCTCAGAACTGAGCAATCATGATGTCAGCAAATGTTAGATCAAGAAGGAACCTGGGAAAGGCCCCTATTATGAAGCTTCATTGAAAAGACAGAGGAGATTGATGCACAGAGAAAGGGAGGGAATTGTTGAAACCTACACCCCTGAGCCAATATTAAAGTTAAAACCAAACCTGAAACATGGGCCTGGGAAGGCTTCTACCTTCTGTTTTAAAGTTTTTTGCTTCAAATAAGATTCCCAAAGCAGTGTGGGTTGTGTCATACTGCAGAGACCAGGCTCCTGAGTGGGAAAGACCTATCTCTGCAGTTTACCAGTGGGTGATCTTGGATGGATATTTCACTCCTTTAAGACTCAGTTTCCACATCTGTGAAATGGGGTGAGATAGAAATGAAGTCAAACTTACCAAATATGTTTATGTAAGGATTAAGTGAAATGATGTTCATAAAGAGCAGGGCACATGTTAGATGGCCAATTAAATAAGCAATAAATAACTATTGTGATTATTATCATCTTTCCCACCCCTCCCCCAAACTGGTATCTCCCACTGCCTTCTCCATCCGAGTGGATCTCAGATCTATCCTTCTTATTGCTCAGACCCCAAACCTTGGCTCTATCTTTGGCTTCTCTCTTTCTTTCTCTTATACTCCACTGTTGACCTGCCAGGAAGCCCTATTGGCTGTACCATAAAATATATTCAGAATCTCCTCCCCTCTCAAGTCCTGTTCCCACCCTGGTCTCCCCTGGATAACTTCATAGAGCAGGGCTTGGTAAACTACAGCCCCCAGGCCAGATCTAGCTTGCTGTTTTGGTTTTTTTTTTTTTTTTTGCACACCCACAACCTAAGAATGGTTTTTATATTTTTCAATGGTTGGGAATGAAAGCAAAAGAAAAATAATATTTCATGACATAGGACAATGATATGAAATGCAAATTTCAGTGCCCATAAACTGCTATGAGAACACAGCCACGGCCATTTATTTATGTTTCAGATATGGCTGATTTTGTGCTATAGCGGTGGAGTTGAGTAGGTATCACAGAGACCATATGTCCCATGAGACCTAAAATATTTAATATTTGGTCTTTTCCAGAATATGTTTGCCGACTCCTGCTGTAGATTCTCCGTGGGTCTCCCTGCGTCCCTGTTTGCCTGTTTACTCTCTGGCCTCAACACAGTTTTCTGAGTGGTCCTTTAACTGTGTGTTTGCTCCTCTGTTCACAGACCTTCAGTGGCTCCCCGAATCACTCAGAATAAAAGCCAGCGTCCTCACAATAGCCAAAAAGGCCCTACATGGTCCATCCCCACTGTCCCCCTTACTTCTGGGGGCCTCTATTCCTTTCTAATCTCCCTCTTGCTTACAGTGCTCCAGCCACACTGGCCTCTTTGACCCTCTCTGAACATGGCAAATGGATCTCTGCCACAGGGCCTTTGCACTGGCTGTCTCCTTACATGGAAGGCTCTTCTCCTAGAAGAAGAAGAGGGCTTACTCCCTCACCTCCTTCAGATCTCTGCTTTTATCTCACCATCTCAATGAGACCTATCCCAATTGCCCAGTCTGATCCTGTCCCCTACCCACTCCCCTTGGACCTCCTGACCCCTCTTATTATGCTCTATTTTTTTTCTTATAAAACTTTTTGCCTTTTTACAAACTTTATCATTTATTGACTATCTCCTTCAATTAAAATATGAAGTTCCCTAAAGGCAGGCATTTTTGTCCAGGTTTGTTCATTCTCATATCCCAGTGCCCTAGATAGGTCGAGCTTCACAAATGCATGACCTGAGCAGTTGCACGGGGTCCCCATGCTCTGAAGGGTCCCTGCTCAGGAGGATTCTGCCCTTGGCTTAGTGCTCTGTTGTCATCACCTCAGACGCCTGAATAACTTTTGAGCAGTAAGTATCATGTTTTCATTTTGCACTGAGCCCTATCAATCACGGAGCTCGTGCTGGCTACAGAAGCAAGCCCAGTACATGTGGAGGCCCTGTGAATATTTGTTGAATGAATGAATGAATGATCCATATCACAGTTTAGCTTCATGACTTCCTTCCTATTTTTCTGGACTCTGCAGCCTCCCCCCATCCCCCCACCCCCCCAATCCTTCTCTTTTGAAGGAGTGTATATTGATGTAAGTGGACAAGCAGAGGAGTCAGTCCGGGGATCAGGGAGCCAGGGAGAAGATCGCCTGCAGCAACCGAGAAGACACAATTACTCCAGCAACTGTCCACCCGACCGCAGCTCGGAGCCTCCACTTAATGTAATTGAGTGTGAAGGCCGGCTGGAGACACAGGCGCCCCTGCTGCCCCCTCTCCATAATATAGACACTATTGGTTGCTAATTGGCGCCAGTGGGCTGGTGCTAATTGTCCTAATGCACTCGGCTTGATGGAGGACTAGGCTGCGCAGGATGGGGGGGTGGGAGGCTCCTTGGGAAATGGTGGGGGTGGTGGGCACCCAGCCCCAGCAGACACTGCTACACTGCTCATAAAAGTTGGAACAGGCTTTAATTTTGCATCAAATACTTAAGTGGGTTTGGGGTGGGTATTGAGGGGGAGGTGGGTCATCCAGCTTTGCTTGTGGTAACCCACAAGGGGCCTGGGGAATAGGCCCCCTGCCATCCTTATCAATGGGTTATCCAGACGGCTGTGTCCCCAGCATTGTTTAATTAATTGTGAGAATTTCTAATGGCCCTTTTAGCCCCCTAGGTGCCCCCCTTCTCCCTCATTCGGGCTGCTCCCTCTTGTTCTAGCTGTTTCTGAACACTGTTTTTTCAGAGATGTGACTGTCATCCACAGAGGGAGGGCAATGCAGAGAAGCTGGAATGGCCTTGAGCTCCAAATATAGTCTCAGTAACCTCACTCACCTCCTCTGGGCCTCAGTTTCCCTAACCAATAATTGTTGGGCTATTGAGTGTTAAAATATTGCAGATTCTCCACCTGTGGCACCTAGGATCTTTTTAGGAAGTGTAGGAATATAAATATTTTTAAATTTGTAGCTAAGTTTGTTTTAGTGTGTATCAGGGGAAATATATTTACACTGCATATTATTCTATATGTGTAATATGTATTTAATAATGACACAAGATGTGGTGTGCTGGTAAATGTTTAACAACTAGCTCTCCAAAGGAAGGAAACCCTGATGTGTAGCATTTGCCAATTTCCATGGTGTAAATACTCCCATTATGGTTGGTTTCAAGCTGCCAATGTGACACCATCAAATGCAGAGTTGGGAGGGAATGTGCAGTAGCATGCTCTGATATAGTATCTCTGCCACACGGATACAATAGATGAAAATAATGTCAAGAGCAGAGATAATGGTAAAAAGCAGTGAAATAATTAAGGAACACTGGGTTTGAGGACTTGTCACCTTTTCTTTAAAATAATTTGATTGTAAGATTCTGTAATTTAATTTTTAACAATGGCTGTGTTTAACAACTGGCTAACAAAATTCCTAAAAAATTAACAATGGCCCCAATGGATTTGGGCCAGGCCAGCACACCATTGGGTTTGTGCACATTTGTGTGTGCACGTGCATATGTATATGTAGTACATTATCCATGAGCCCTGTGATTTCTCAGAGGGTATTGCATAGAACCAAACTGGATTAAAAAAGGATTCAACTTAAAATTAAAGAAAAATATGAAATAAATAACGGCCTAAGTGATTTGCAAAAATCATGAAGTAAAAATCATGAAGTTAGTACTGAAATGGCTGTGATTTGTAACGAGGCTGCCAGGCTCCTTGCAGCTGTCGGCAGCACAGTTTTGCTAGTGACTGAGCGAGGGAGGCGGGAGTGGTTAGAGCGGCCAGGGCTCCCTGACCTCTGCCTTGTTTGCTAGAAGGCATGAAATGGCCATTTCACACTCTTTCCTTTTATTGGTGCCTCTGTTCTTTTTCTTCCTTTTTCTCAACCCAAGGCACCTATTCTCATGCGGTGTCTCCACCGCTCTTTCTCCCATTTCCAGCCCTTCCTTCAGCCTTTTCTATCTACTTTTTTCTCTGAACTTGTTTGCATTGCTGGTGACATTCAACTCAGTAGCCCCGTAATCCACCACATCTTCCCTACAACGTGCCTTGGAGAGAAAGAGTGAGATGGGAAAGATACCCTGGGGTAATGAGGGAGCCACCACTCAAACCAGGACTAGCTTACATAAGGGGTAAGGAAATTGAGTGAAACGAGTCAGGCAGAGAAAAAGAAATTCCACATGTTCTCACTCATTGGTGGGAGATAAAAAAAAAAAGAAAAACAAACAAACTAATTCACCCACATACACACACACACACAAACAAAAACCCGGGGGGGGTGGGGTGGGGAAGAAGATATAACAACTATACTTCCATGAAGTTGTTACATCCTGGGCACCATTCTCCTCAGTGACAAATCATCTCAATGGGCTTAAATTGGCTTTATAAAGCTGTCATTGTTGCTTTTCCATTATAAATATGGACGGGGGGTTGCAAACTCAAATGTCCATGGGGGCAGGCAGGGATCATCAGTACAGGAAGGCAGGCCAACTGGGGACGAGGGAAAGGTGGGGAGTCTGCACCCCTCTAAAGGGGTTGCATCATCATATGCCACCAGACAATTGGGGTCGTGGGTGGCCAGAATTCTTCATAGAAACTGGACTCGAATGTGAACTTTCTTAAGCTTAGACTCGCTGTGGGAACCAAACACAGTGTATCTATAGGCTAGACATGGCCGGTGAAAATCTTAGAAAACACAGAAAATGTAGAGATGAAAACAAAACATTGCACTCATCTTCACTGCAACTGAAGAGTATTTTGGTGTTTGAATCAAGCTATGAAATTTTTTGTCCTAGTTTTTTTTTTCTTAACTTCAATCTAGCATAAACATTTTACCATGTCTTTAAAAGTCTTTTCATTGACATTGCTTTTAATGATGTCATAACATCACATTTAAAGGCTACAGCAAAACTGATTTGGGGTGGTTAAAATGGCCACAGATTCTTAGCTACATCTCCCCTCAAGAGGTGGGGTCTATGGCCCCATGCTCTAAATCTAAGCATGTTGTTCTGTGACTTTGATCAATAGAAGAGGGCAGAATTAATGCTGTGCCTATTTCCTGGCCCTTAAGAAACTGACAGATTTGACTTCCTGTCCTTTGGAACACTAGCTCACGGAGTTCTGAGCCACCACTGAAGAAGTCAATCAATTCTACATCTACCACATTGGAAATATCATGTTAGGAGGCCACAGCTCCATACTGTTACAACCTTTAATTTTGTGAGTCAACCTAATTGAGGACCAAGTCATTGTGAGCCAGAAGGAGATGTTACCATCAAAACCTGTACACATGGCAGATTTATAAATAAAATATAGAACTGTGGTTGTTTTAAGTCTCTTAGTTGTGGGATTTTATTTTTACACCACAAGAGATAACCATAACATTGACTTAGCAAGACCCTGATGTTAGCAATTCAATTATTTCTAATTCTTAACTCTTAAACTTAATACTATAATGAACTTTTTGTGGAATCATCTTTGCCTCCATTTCAGATTTTTTTGCTTAGGTGAGATTTCTGCAGGCAAAATTGTTGGATCTAGGAGTCAGAACATTGTTAAGGCTCATGATAACTACTCTGCCAAATTATTTTCCCAGAAAATAGGGCCAATCTATTTGTGATAATTACTCTGCCAAATTAATCTCCTCTCAGATTGAACCAATGTACCCTCCGATCAGTAATGAATGAGCACTTTGGGCAGTAATATGTATATATTTTAGTTATGAGGGTATGGCTCATTCTGAGTTACGGAGGGCAGAAAAGGAATTAGAGGAGGGAGCCGTAAGTTCCCTGGTCCTCTGACCAGAAAAACATCAAGTGACCAGCAGTGAAAAGAGCTTGCTGAGTTAATTTCTTGTAAACGTAAGTTTAGTGCCAGACTCTGGTGGATGTCTCTTGCCTTACTTCATAAATTCAGGTATATTCTCATTATGTCTTTTTGTTGTTGTAGTAGTAATTATACAAAAATAACATAAAGCACTGCCAATAGCTTCTTCAGGGCATTTGATGTAAATGTGGGCTGGGTTTTATAAGCCCGGATTTGACTAGTGCAGCCTGAGACAGAAGTGCCCAGACTAGCTGGGGCCAGGAACATATGCTGTCCAGAAGAACAAGTAACTTAGAGAATAATACCAAGAACAAAAAAAGGTACAAAAGAAAAATAAGAAAGGGTTTGCATCCCTCACGAGCAGAAAAAACAGTTTCCATGTTGAGCCTGGAGAGGAAACGATTGTGATCTAGCCCTAGGATCTGTCTATACAGTTAGTGACATCAGATCTCCTCCCCCTCCTCTTTCTTCCCCCCCTCCCTCTCCTTCTTCCTCTTCCTCCTCCTCCTCCTTATGAGGCAAAGAATAGAAATACCACTTACTGAGTACTGTATACCAGGAACAGCATTAAGCCAAGCACTATCTCACTTAATCCTTTGAGGAGCCTATGAGGGAGACCTTATCATTATACCCACTAGGCAGATGAGAAAACCGAGCCTGAGAGAGGTAAAATGACTTGCTCAAATGCGTATGCAGCGGGACGACATGGCTGGCAGGATGAGATTTCCTTCCTTCCTCATCACTTTCTCTTCTTTTTCTTTTTCTTCTCTACCTTACTCCTGCATGGAAGGGAGAATTTGTCAACACATAGAGGAGAGAGAGAAATTCCATTAGCAAAATCACATGTCAAAGTTACTTTGTGTGAGGGGAATGCCGGACCAGCTACATAATTTTCAGGACTCAGTGCAAAAAGAAAATGCAGGGCTCCTGTTCAAAAAGGAGGGAAGGCAGTGCCACTCAAGGGACCAAAATATGAAGCTGTTTACTCTCTTCCATGGGTTTTCTCTTGATTCATCACAGTGTTCTCAATAAACTCATTCTAAGTAAAGAAATTAGAATGTTACTAGAAAGATTTTCACATTTGATCTACAGGTTGTGCAATGCCAGTTTTAAATGCAGATATCAGACAGAGCATGTAACTCTTATGCAGAACCACCAAAATCATACAATTTGTGCTTTGTGGCTTCTTCCTGGAGGGTGCCTTGAGCTGGCTACAGGAGACAAACATAAGTTACACTTGGGAAAGTAGGAAGGAGAGAGAGAGAGAGTTCCCAGGCACAGAGCCAGGCCACAGGCATGCGTCTCAGGCATGGGTATACTCATGGGGTGGGTGCAGACCCTCACAGGCACCCAGAGACTCTGCCCTGTCATGCAGGTATGGAGAACTCATTCAGGTCTGATGGCTGCCCATTTCCCCTCCTGTCTTCTGCCCCTACCACCATGGGCTCATTGCCCCAACTCCTGATAGATGGGCAGCCCCCCACAGGTACTGCAGCTTCTGCACCAGGATGTGCTAGATAGTGGATGAGCTGTGGATGTGAGGCTTGTCCCCACTGAGCTGCAACCTCTGACACCTCCCGCTGGGCACACCATGAAACTGCCAGCGTAGGATGGTGATGGCAGTCACCATGATCTGTTCAGACATGCTGCAGGATGCTCACTCCAACCCTGACTCTTTCCATGCTCAGGCCCCATTGTGGGTGGAGGGTGGCCCTGGCTGCTGGACAGGGTAGGGAGGGGAAGGTGGGGGCATGGGTCAGAGGAGAGAAAAGGGGGGAGGTAGGAGAGCTCATCAGACAAGGATCCAAGCCCCCCTGAATGCTCCATTTTCCCGTCGGACTTCATTTACACAGACCATTCAATTCAACATAGACCATAGCACATGAACTTCAAGCTGAACATGCCATCTTGATGCAAGGCCCTGTGCAGCTGCACTGGGAACATGCCCTTGAAGCTGGTGCTGAGTGGGGCGGAGGCATTAGCAAGAGAAAGTTGTGCTGATAACGATCCCATCTTCTTGTAAGATTTTTTCCTTAGATGATCTTTACTTTCATCATGGCCCAGAAATAAGGATATAATGAAAGAGTTGCCTATGTAAAGTATAAGATATACTAATATTTGCATTAATATTCATAATACTGTTAATGATGATGTCTCATTTATTGAGCACTTACTATTTGCCAGCCATTGTTCCAAGGCTTTTACGCAACAATGCTTTGCTATGTGTATTATTATGAGTCTGTTTTTAGATGTGGACACAGGTACAGAGAGGCTAATGAACCTGAAACCAGGTCAGGCAGCTGGTAAGTAGTGGAACTGCCTCGTGACCTTGAGCAGTCTGGCTCCAGAGCATACGCTCACCCATTGGGCCTCCCTAAGCATTTGTGGAGTGACTGAATGATGTCCTTCATCAGGGTTGAGATCAGAAATAGCACGGGAGGTGGAGAAACACAGAATTCATTGTCAGCACTGGCCTAGTGAATGGAGTGCTGAGGCTGGGCAGGGCTCTCTGAACCGGGATTCTGGGAGATGGTGAGACAATCAGGGAGTTAGATGGGCTGAACATCCTGATTCTCATTGTTTGGGAAGGAACTATTGACGGAAAAGAACGGCATTGCCTCCCAGTCCCCAGAACACCTTGAGGGCCACAAATAGCTGTGGGAAGTGGGAGGAAGCCAGAGGAGCGTTCCTTGGGCTCTGGAGGCTAATGCTGATGCCGAAGCCTCTGAGACAGGATTGAGGGGGTGACACAGATGCCCTCCCCCAGCCTGGGCAGCTGGGCAGCCCCACCAGGATATCTGGACACCTGGTACAGGAGATGACAGCAGCTGGGGTGACCTGAAGGTGACACAGGCTCCCCTTCCCCTTGCCTGAGCAGATGCTCAGATTAATCCTTTCTCAGAACACCTTCCTGTCTGTTCATTTCCCACAGCACTCCCTCCAGAGTAACCTATTGTTATCTCACTTACAGCGATGGGGGTGAGCACACAATCTCACCACTGCTGGGCATTTGCCCTGTACCCAGCCCTCGCTGAGAACATTTGAGACAACAAAGTGAAGTAGATTCTTCTTTTCCCATTTTGCAGATAAGGAAAACTAATCTTTAGAGACCTTGTAGCTGATACAAAGCAAAGGCTGCACTTGAACCTGAGTCTGTTCATTTCCCACAGCACTCCCTCCAGAGTAACCTATTGTTATCTCACTTACAGCGATGGGGGTGAGCACACAATCTCACCACCGCTGGGCATTTGCCCTGTACCCAGCCCTCGCTGAGAACATTTGAGACAACAAAATGAAGTAGATTCTTCTTTTCCCATTTTGCAGATAAGAAAAACTAATCTTTAGAGACCTTGTAGCTGATACAAAGCAAAGGCTGCACTTGAACCTGAGTCTTGTCCTGGCTTCAGAGCTTACACCCATAATGCTATACCGTGCCGCTTCCCAGAGCAGGCTCAGGAGCTGGTTAAAGGCAC
>NW_007727975.1:183016-185967 GCF_000696425.1 Galeopterus variegatus
AAAACTAATCTTTAGAGACCTTGTAGCTGATACAAAGCAAAGGCTGCACTTGAACCTGAGTCTTGTCCTGGCTTCAGAGCTTACACCCATAATGCTATACCGTGCCGCTTCCCAGAGCAGGCTCAGGAGCTGGTTAAAGGCACGTCCTTTGGTGCCACACTGGTCAGGGTCTAATCTGGCTAGGGTGACCAACTGTCCTTGTTTGCCTGGGACTGAGGGATTTTAGTTTTTAGCACTAATACTGGGACGGTTCTGAGCAAGTTGGGACAGTTGGTCACCCAGCTCCTGGCTCTGCCGTTACCTAACTGACTTGGATGAGCTAATTAACACCTTTGGCCTCAGTTTCCTCATTTGTAAAATGCAGATGGTGATATGTAAAGCATTTTGAACAGTGCCTGATTTATGGGTTAGCTACTTTTATGGTTTTGTTATTGTTGTGTAGTTACCAAGTCAAATAGAGGCAGTTTGAATGCTGTTGTGAAAAGCTCGGTCTTTGCAGACAGGCAGATCGAGTGTACTCCCTGCTCTTCACTGGGCCTGCTGTGGCCTTGGGCAGTGCTCTCAATGGCTTGGCTCTGCCATCAGATGGGGGTGGCTAACAATCCTGGCAGGAAGACGCAGGTAAAGCCCTGGGCACGGTGCCTGGCACAGACGAGCCCTCTGCAAATCGTGGTCGCTTTGACAGTTACTAGCTGCCTTCCTAGGAAAGATCTCCCTGGTCCCCATCCCCTTCCAGCCTCTTGCTTTGCCCGATAGTCCTTTGAGACCTCAATGCAAAGTCACTAAGGGAAGCAGAAAGTTTGGTCTAAGTAGTGAGTTGCATTGTTTCTCCCAAGGAAGAAGGATTTCAAGAATTCTACCCCAACCACCTCTGTCTGCGCCCAGCATTGTGTGCTTTACTGGGGGCAAGGTTGGGTCCAGCTTGGTCTGTCCTGCTCTGCAGGAGTTGAGGTCCAATCTCTCTGTGGCCGAGGGGCCCAGCTGGCTTTCTCCTGGCTGTTTGAGAAAGGGATTAGGATGCTAAATTCTGGGAGAGGCAAGACCCAAAGGCAGAGATTATTTTCCCACTTCTGGCCAAATGGATGTGGATCTCCTTTACGGTTTTGGTTTAAATCTCTTTGAGGAGGTGTGTCTTACAGGGAGTGGTCAAACTTTTCTTCATTCATTCATTCACTCACTCATGCACTCACGCACTCATTCATTTTATCCATTACTATCCCACCATGTGCCCGGCCCTGAATAGACTGGAAACCAGGCAGACGAGGCCAGTTACACCCCACCACGATGTGTCCTGCTGTTGTCCCAATGAGAAATTACAATTTCTTAAACAACTCAAATGTCTCAGCTTTTAAGGATGTGGAGATGAAATAATCAAATGTCTCATTGTCATATTTGAGGTATTAATTATAGAAACAATGTCTTAAATTGCTTACTATGTAAAATTATGCATTAATTTAGAAATATTGCTTCCTCACTGCTCCCCCTGCCATTTCAAAACTGGTTTTTTCAAATTCTTTCCATACATCTTCACCACTTGTGTTATTTTTATCACTGGGGAAAACTTTTTCAGGTATCACACAGTAGGCCCAGAATGGATCACCTTTTTTCCATCTACGTTGTTTGTGACACAGCCCTTTTTCCATTCCTGTATTACCCATCACTGGAAATTTTATTCTAGGCCACAAGTATCCACCCATTCATTTTTTTCATGTGTCCTGTACATTTATGTTTTCTATGTCTGATCTATAAAGGCTTATCAACAACAATTTCTAATGCTTGCAATTGGTAGATTATATTTTTGTGACTATCTACTCAATCTATGTTAATATTTTTGTCTCCCTCTCTGTTTTCAAATGATTCCATCAAGCAACTTACAACTTTCCACAACTAACATTGATTTAGGTGGTTGGGACTAATATGCTGTCCAAAATAAGGTAACCGGGAGTGTATCATCTTTTACACACCCTATGTGTAATACGAGCAATTTTAAAGGCCTAGAGGTGCAAATTACAGGAACAAATGCTTTATAGCCACCATCATTATTATTATTAGCGGTAGTAATAGCAACGGTCAACTCACCAATGCAAGATCAATAATGAACACAGTGCTGTTTTGGTCATGTCACCAGGAGGTGACACTTTAGGAAGAAGAGAACGGGCAGGTACAATCTCTTCCCAAAGTCAAAGTTTGCCCTGAGAAGGCTACTTGGGAAGTTTCTAAACTCCAAAGGCCTCCTCCAGAGGTTGCAGACAATTGGAGTTCTTTTGTTTTCCCCAGGTGTACAGCACAGACTAGAATGTTCCACAATGTTCTGAGGGCTAAGGAATCTGGGGGTTTGTGTCCAGGATCAGCCAATCTGGAGGAACTCATCCCTTCTTATAGGCTACTGCAGACAGGCCTTGTGCTACACCCATTGCATGGGAAATCTCATTTCCTGCCCCAGCGATTCAGGGACATGCGATGTGTCCCCTCGTTTAAATTGCAGGGAACAGACTCAGAGAGGTGAAGACTTAGCTCAAGGCCACACAGCTTCCTAAGGCCTCCTTCAATTCCTTGGGCATCACCAAGACTTTCTATCTCTCTCCCTTATTAGTCTCAAGTAGAACACTCTGGTTGTTCTCTTTGTATCAGGAATCACAGTCCATCATTATGGACTTAAAAACCAAACGAAACCAAACACAAACCTTCTCTAGTTTCCCTCTCCCCAACCGGACTCCACCAGGAAAGGTCTTTTGTCTGTTATGCTCACTATGCGCCCAACATCTTGCACAATGCAAGAAGATGTTCAGTGAACAACTCCTGAAGATATAGAGTAAACATCAGATGCAGATTTCTACTGCAGATTCCAATCCAATGGTGATGTCTCAGAGGGAAGGGTGCTCCTCTGAGTTTTGTGACTGGGTCCCCGATGAGAGAGTGATCTAGATGAGAGAGTGAGAATGGTTCCCCAA
>NW_007727975.1:186598-219551 GCF_000696425.1 Galeopterus variegatus
TTTTGTGACTGGGTCCCCGATGAGAGAGTGATCTAGATGAGAGAGTGAGAATGGTTCCCCAATGCCATCACCACTATTAAAATAATAATGATGATGATGATGATGATAATTCAGTTCTCAGAAAAGAGCCCTCAGGTGCCCCAACAGCAATGTTGAGGCTAACCAGACGAATGTCCCCTTTGTCTCTTATTCTCAGAGAGCTGGCCTTCTCCTGAGCTGTTGAATCTCAAGTGGAAGGGTTCAATTTGAGAGGGTTTTGAATGCACCTGGAGGCTTCCACTTGGAAGGCAGGGCTAGCACCTCACATTTCTCTTCCCAGGCTCCTGGTTCAGTGTTCTTGGTCAAATGTCAAAAGAAGGGGCAGGGAGGCTTGGGGGGAGGAATGTTTCATTCTCAAGTAAACATAGGAGGCCAGAGATAAAATAGTAGCCTGGGTGTCAGGCACTGCAAAGTCCTTGAAAAAAAAATTTTTTTTGAGAACCTATCATTATATTTCCGAACTCCCAAGTCCAACTTGCATACAAAAAAAATTGTAGAAAAGTTTATTTGTGTGTCACTGCTTGGATCTTGGAATATAATTCCACGCTGATGTCACTGATTTAAATGATAGTTGTAAATCTATACTAGCCCAGCAA
Organism: Galeopterus variegatus; assembly: GCF_000696425.1. Taxonomy (NCBI): domain Eukaryota; kingdom Metazoa; phylum Chordata; class Mammalia; order Dermoptera; family Cynocephalidae; genus Galeopterus; species Galeopterus variegatus. Next base: position 187,234 of record NW_007727975.1, read on the forward strand.
AATCTAATTTGACAGCATTAGCAAAAATGAATCATTTACACATAATACTTTAACTACCTTCTCCAGCTTAGTTTAGCTTCCGATTTCAACCATCCAATGTGGAACTTGTTTAAATACCCTTATTGGTTAAATGTACGCTGCCTGACTCAGAGACCCATAGGTCTCTGCCTGCAGGATTGGTGGTCTTTAGTTGGTGTCACAACAAAGGCTTCAGTTTGGTACATGAACCTCAGTTCATGGTGATCTCTCTATCTAGGCAGAGTAACTAAGGACAGCTATGACATCTCAAAGGAAACAAGAAGGGACACACAGGACAAAGAGGCATCGTGAGCTACCACTGGGCTGGTTTGCAGCCCTGCATTTTAGCAAGGGTAGGCCAGACCAAATTGCAGATTGCTTGCTTATTTATTTGAGCCAGTGGTATGTTTTTCTTCTGAAAAGTCTTGCCCATGGTGGCATTTCATTGCGCCTAATAAAATTTGAAGAATTTAAAGAAAAAATTTAATTTAAAGAATCCCCTCAATTATCACATTTTTCAGAAGAAACATTGTACATAATACATTCTGAGACACTGAATTTTTCCTCATCTTTTTTTTGCTCTGAACATGTAGGTGTTTGAATCACTCCTTTCACGCCAGTCCTTGGAAGTCTGTGCCTACACCTTGTGTCCTCCTCTGAGAGGGCCCCAACATCTTCATCTGATTTTCTAAAGATCTGTCTCTAAGTTTTTACCCAAAAAGATGATAAAATGTGTCCTAAAAGTCCCCAGACCCAACAGTATTTCTTTATGATGCTTAGTCATGTTTGCCTATGTGATTTTTCTCATCCTCTTCCCTCCACTAAGAATGCCTGACCTATTTTCTCTGTCCTAGAAAATTTCCATTCACCCTTTGAGGCCCTCATTCAGTTTGAGTCAACTAATTCATTCCAAGCTCTGGCCAGAGGTGGAGAACATGATAGTGCAAATAACAGACATGGTCATGACCATCCTATTAAGTAGGTTTAATTGCCATCATCTGTTTCAGAGATGAGGTTCAGACAGGTTAAGTCACTTGGCCCAGACACACAGCCAGAAAGTGGCAGAGCAAAGGTAGGACCCAATATGTTGGTCCAACATAAATGCTGAACTACTTTGACTTTTTTTTTTTCCCATATGACACCCAGCTCTGCGTTATGAACATTCTAAATACTCCATAAATATTTTCTGAGGGTCTAACACTCCTAGTTAGATGAAGGGATCTGGGAGGAGAGAAAGTGATATATTTGTTGTACATCAAATGAAGCCATGTGAGTTGCTTACATTTCTCACTCTATCCTCTCAACAAACCAAGGAGGTATTATTGTCTCTGTTGAACGAATGGAGAACGTGAGGTTCAGAGAGGTGAGGTAATATGCCCAAAGAGACACAGCACAAACATGGCAGAGCTGGGATGGAAGCCATGTCTTTTGTGCTTAGCCACTTGGCATGTCTGCCTCTCAGACGGCTAGAACCTCCTTGTTTCTGCAGGATGAATTGAAGCCTGGGAAACATACTCAGCTCTTGGCTATCTCAGAGGTGGGAGGAGCCAGAGAAAATAGAGAGCCCCTTTGTTCTATCTCAAAAGCAAATAACATGGAGTTCCCAATTTTGGGCCAATAAAGGCAAATTTGTTATGGCCACTTCAGAGGAGGCACGGTGGTTTGTCTGGGTGGGGGATGCAGGGGCGTGAACCCCCAGAATGGCAAGGAAGAGGCATAATTACTGTTCTACCATGGGTTCACACTGTTTTGAAAGGCCAACAGGCACTGAGAGGAAACAAGCAAAGGAGCATTACAAATTCATTACAGAAACTAACTGCTTCCATTTGCACATGTGGCTGAGGGCTCTGTCGCCAAGTGAAATGCATAATTTCTTTGTACATAACTCTGCCCTCTGGAAGCCAGGTCCTGGTCAAGCCATACCTCATGGGAGCAGAGAGGCAAGTTGCTTAAGACTAAGGATCTTGTTTGGGGAGGTGGTGGCTGCATCGGTGCAGGGGTGGGAGTGGGGTGGGGTTGGTCATTGCCTGCCTGTTCCTAAAGGAAGTGTCTCATACTTAGAATCCCTAGTGCCCTGGGTGGACATATTTTGTGCCATATAATCCCCACCTTTTTATTAGGGCAGGGCCCTGGCTACCTTGATTCACAGAGTGATGAGCAACTGCAACCAGCAATTGGTGGGCTTGACCTGAACAGATGACTATCCCAATCCAATTCCTGTTTGGACACAAGGGATTTGGGAAAGGGAGACTCTGGGTCACGGGAGCTGTGAGAGCTGAACTGAAAGACTGGAAAATAGATGCTAGATCAAAGTGGTCATTTTAGGTCACAGACAACTGATGTTATGAAAAAATTAACCTCGTAAGAGGAGAGAAAATAGCAGAGAGACACAGACAGAAGCAGAGATGCCGTGACTGAGAGGCCAGGGGGAGAACAAAAGAAGAAAAGGCAGCCAGTGGGTTCCTGGTACCACTGTCTTGCAAAAGAACTTACGTTTCCTGCTTTAAGAAAATGGTGGCCATCTTTTTTTAGCATAGAAATCTCAGCCCCATGCGCACAGGGGCCAGCAAATACTGTAAATGTCTGAAACAGGTTGGGCATAGAAGAAATAGGGAGTAAAAACTGCAAATATGGAGATAACGTAGACTGGATAAAGTGGAAGCCCTAACTGAGCTCTGGTCAACATTTGCCACGTGAGAGAATGTGGGTCCAGATGTTGGGAATATGGATCTTATGTAACTGCCCTTATATTTAAATATTGATAACTAATTAAAATATATGGTGAGTGCTTAACAAGCTTGTTTATGTGTTTGCTGCACACCGTGGCTCACTCTGCAGTCTTTGATATACATTCTAGAATCTTCTCTGCAACTGAGTGGCATTCAGCATAAGGCAGATGTATCAGTGAGCAAGTCACAGGTGTTTAATTATTAAAGAAGCAAAAGTCATTGGTTATAAAGCATTTTCCTCACTGTGCAGACTCTGAAATTGGTGTTATTGTGATTTTTCCATTGAATTTTATTTAATTCAGAACTTTGTGGTTTAGAAATGTTACTCACACATGGTGAATAGGATTCTTATGGAGTTAAGAAATAAAAAATAAAAATACAACCAAGTGTTTCAAAACTACTCAGAAACGTAAAGCCCAGCCTGGAATCTCATATTTGACATATTGGTCTGGAAAGTAGCCTGTGGTGAAAGGTTCTTTTAAAAATTAACCTATTTTGTTTATTAATACTTAATTTTTCCCTAACAATTTATAAACTTGCCAGTGTGTATCAAAACTAATTTCTTCCCAAATGCTTTACTTTTTACTGATTTTTTCATGACTTCCCTTTTTCCGGATCTGATTTAATTAAGTTTCATTTTATTTCCTTGATTCTGTTGTCATTCCCCCTTAGAGACTAAAAATTTCATATTGTAGTTTATTTGCTTACCAAGATGCCTGGGTGATGAAGTATGGCCATCAGTCATATATGTAGAAGCAATCTGTTTTTTTGGTTTTTGGGGTTTTTTTTAGAAAGATTATTTAGTAATTATGGTGTATGTTCATCTGGCATCCTCTTCCTGAGAGCAATTCCAGGCTGAGAGTTTGGAGACTCTCAGGTTTTATACTCAGTTGTCAATGAAACTTACTCAAGTCTTTGCATCTCATTTTTCCTATGCATAAAATGAGGATAATAATGCCCCCAATGGTTATTGTAAAAGTGAAAAAAGAGAATGAATGAGAAAAGGAGATGTGAAAGCTCAATGGAAACATCAGATTTGAGTTCAATAACATAATTGCATAAATTAAAAGCATGGCTTCTAGAAATCCAGGGCATAGTCGATGTCCACGTGATATTGAGTCAAGTGCTTGGTGCAAGAAACAAATCCAGGTCAGCAGGGAGAGGGGAAATCTTTCTGTGACATGCATTCATTCAGGAAATACTTATAACCCATCTTTTGTGACCAGTCCTTTGGTGGAGACGGAATCCAAGGTGAGTCATGGCAGATGGTCTCTGCCCTCACGGAGTTGGACGTGATCAATGCTGTGATGAGGGAAATCAAAGAAGGCTTCCTGCAGGAGGTGTCATCTGACCTGATGTCTGAGAATGGGTTGGAGTTAGATGAAATGGGTCAGCCTTGGAGGAGGGGGAAGAACAATCCAGGAGGTGGGAACAGCATGTTCAGTAGCTCAGAAATAAGAGAATCTATTAAAGTTTATTAGTCATCCACTGCTGCCTAACAAAATGCTGCACTCCAAAATGTAATGGCTCAAAACAACAAACATTTATTGTACCTATACTTATGGGTTAGGGATCAGGTGTGGATTTGCCTGAAGTCTTCACTGACTGTTGTTTGGAAGCATCAATTTCTTGCCACTTGGTCCTCTCCATATAGCTACTAACAACATGTCAGCTTGTTTTCACTGAGGCTGAGAGAGAGAGAGAGAGAGAGAGAATATTGTAAATTTCAGAGTATTTTTGGAACCTAATCTTGGAAATGACATCCCATCACTTTCACCATATTCAGTTCATTAGAAGTGAGTCTTTAGGTCTAGTCCACACTCAAGGGGAGGGAATTACATACATATGTGAATGCTGGAGGCAGCTTCAGTCATTGGTGCCTTTTCAGAGGCTGCCTCCCAGAGGCATGTCCAAGAACTGAGAGTTCAGTCTACATGGACTGTACTGCGTGAAAGGAAGGGTAGTGTGATGGAAGACTGGAGAGATGAGTGGTCACCAGATTGTGTAGGCTCATGGGCCATTCTAAGGATTTCAAATTGGATCCAAGAGTAGCAAGAAAACTTTGAAGAAATATAAGGCAAGTTGAGACATGATGAAATTTGCACTTTAGAATAATCACTCTAGTTGCAGCCTGGGAAGCTGATTAAAGGGAGGCCAGAGTTGTTGCTAGAAGGTTTTGTAGTTGTCTAAGCATGCAAGATGGTGGCCTGAAGTGGGGAAGCAGTGGAGAGGATGAAGAGAAGTGGGAGGATTCCAGGGATATTCAGGGGGTCAAATAAGCAGGACTTAAGAAATAGATGTGAGGATGGTAAATGAGAACAAAGAAGAACATTGAAGGATGATGCCTGCCATTCCGACTTGGGTGGTTGGATACACAATGGCACTGTTCCCTGAGGTGGGGACCAGGAGGAAAGGGATGAGTTTAGGCAAGGAAATGATGGGGCTGATGTTGAACATGCTACATTTGAAAGGCCTGTGGAGACGGCCAGTGGGCAGTTGGCTCCTTGATCTTCAGAGCAGGAGGGAGATCTGGGTTAGATAAAGATTTGAGAGTCACCAACATCTGGTAACTAATTGAAGCCATGGGACTGGAGGAGATCTCCCAAGAAGAAGGCTGGTTTGCCTCAAAAAGGACAGGCCTAAGATGCCCAGAGTAGACACAGGGCCCTGGAACAGAAACATGTGGGACGTGGTGCCAAGATGCTGTGTGGATCAGCTGCCTTGTCACCTGTTGGAAGATTGAACTCCATGGCTCTTGGGCATTTTCTTGCCTTTGTAGTTTGCTGTCATGCTTTGTTTTCTGAATTATACTGTTACTGATTATTTGCAGATGCTGAGTGGAGCAAGAATTCTATATCTCTTGGTCACACTTTTATTTCTGTTCTTTGAACCCATGGCTAGAAGTCAGGGTAATGAGAAGAGATGGGGTGGGATGGGAAGACCAGTTCCGTTACCACTGTAGGCTTGTAGTTTACTTCAGGATCAACACACAACTTTTTAGGGTTGTGAGTGTCACTTCACCTCGAGTTTTAAAAGTGATTGAGGAGCTGGTAGATAGAGATTATTGTCTCCCTCTACTTAAACTAGAGAGATAATAGAACATAGCAGTTTAAAGCATGAATCCTGGAGTCATACTGTGTGTGGGTGCAAATCCCAACTTTGCCATTTACCAACTGTGTGACCTTGGTAAAATTACTCTATATCTTTGTGCCCAAGTTTCCTCATCTATAAAAAGGGCTAATAATAGAGTTTCTGAAGGAAAGACTTAGAATGGCATTTGACACATAAAAGTGCTGTTTAAGAGTTTGTTAAATAAAAATAGACCAAATGCAGTAATGGACAACTTTTGGAGTGACTGCACAGCCCATAAACTTTCATTTCTGAGAGGATAGCTCTCATCCACCTGTGTGGCCCTTAGCAACCATGTTGGTGTCATGTGACTCTCCCTGGCTGCTGCTGATTGGATCAGGCATAAGCTCTACAACCAAGCGGGGCCAATCAGATTCTTAAAGAGCAGAAAGACATTAGCCAGTCTCCGCTGGTGGTTGGACTGAATGGGATGCTAACTTCTGTTATTACACAGGAAGACAGGGAAGCCTAGTGGCTGTGGAGAGAGAAAAGGAAGCAGAGACTGGTGGTTGCAGAGAGAGGAGCTTGGGGAGAGGTTGTCTGGGCTCATGATGCTTTTCTAGCTCTTCCTAGGCCATGCTGTGCTTCCTGCCACTGGCTTCTGCCAGACAGCTCTCCTCTCTAACTCCCCCTTAGAGTTTAAGCTAGTTTGGGAGGTTTTGGCTACCAGTTTACAAAATAATTTTCACTAAGGCACTTAAAATCACCAGATCCCAAATTTTAACCAGGGAAGGGCCCTGTTTGGGATCTCTTCCTTTTGGCCTTTCTAGTCTTCTGTCTACCCTTCCCCCTGCTCTGTGTCCCAGGGGCTGCCATTTGTTGACTATATGCAGTCAAGAAAGCCTTCTGGCTTTGGAGTGGGCTCAGCCAATGGGAATAGGGAAGGAGGAGAGGGAGGGTGGGGTATTTATTCCCCTGGCTTCCTTCCTGAGAAGTATCTCAGGCTAGTCCCTGTCCTCAAAAAGAGAAATGCTGCTCAACAACTTTCTCCTTTTGTGTTCTGGTAAGCTCCCTTCTGTTGTCCCTTTGGATCTAGGGATGGAAACTGTAGGGACCCCATGGGCACCTGAACAGGGACACACCCTGGCAATATGGCACCCTTCCTGGTTCTTCTCCACAGTAAACAAGCCCGCTGGCGCCAACACCCAAGCCCACCCGCGCCAAACCTCAGCCAGTCACAGGTCAAGGCTCACCTCCTGCCCAGCCCCATCCAATTAGTTACTGCCCTGTCCACTCTCTCTCCCGCCCCGGAGCACAGCACCCTGTAAATGTACGCGCAGTCCTTGAATAAAGGGGAACTTCTCTGGCGAACTGTTAGCCCGGGTCTCGCGTGCTTCCTTCGTCCGTGCATCCCTTCAGAAACAGCTCACCTGCCACTAGCCCCAACTTTCTATACCATGCCTTGGGCTTTCCTTACACCCATACCTTTGTGCTTTTAAATGTAGTACTTTCAAAAATAAACCCTTTGTGAATGATCCTACTTTGAGCATGCCTCTGCTTTCCTATTGAGAGTCTGATGAATTCTGTCTTAAAACTGAAACTGAGGCCCAAACGGTTTCAGTAAAAGGTGTTTTACTTCTTGGCACAGAAGTACAGAACCATAAGAATGACCATACAAGCTGAAATCTTGCAAGGCAATCTTAATCAATGGGGAAAATTACAATTATTCTGTGATCTTTAAAGTTTTTTGTCAAAACATTAACAACTCTTATACTGTTGAACATAAATGGATAGGGAAATGCAAAAAAAAAAAAATACTGAAACTGTTATTTTGTACATTGTACTCTAAAACATTAGCAATATTGAGAATTAACATGTTTTATTCCTTTGTTAAAATCTTATCAGGAGTGGTTTAAACAATACTTGCCTTCGCATGATCCATAATGAGACCGAATGTCTTTTCAATGCCCTGATCAGTCATGCTCCTTTCTAAGTTTGAATCAGCTTCCAATACTTTATTCTTTGCATTTTTAACATTGTGAAACATCTCCAAGAGTTTCTTTGATGGAAAATTTTTTACTGGCATCACTTTTTCCAGGACATCATCCTTTTTTTTTTTTTGGCCACTTTCCTCATTTATGTGGATAAGTTTGCCTTTACTAAGTCCCTCTAGCTGTCTATCTGGAGTTTATCACATGGTAGCAATGTCCATATTTTCATAGTCACCTGTTTCTTCTGTAACTTTATTTACGTTTGATGCAAATCTAACTTCCAGTGTTATCAACTTTCTTTGTACCACTTTCATCTTTGTTGGCCAATTCCTCTTTTTGATTATCTAGTTGTATAAAATGTCATGTGGGTTTATCCCTGAGAGACAAGGAGGTAACACGCCAACCTGTTTTGCTGTCCATGTGTGCACTACATAACAGATCCACAGTGACCAGCCACTTACAGACTTTGAGTGGAGTGGTATGACTGGTGACTGCTGTGATGCACATCTGTTATTTCCACAGTGACTGAAGAGTTAGCAGCAAAATTTGTACTTTACACTATTACTAGCAATTAATATACTCTGGCAACTGAAATTTGAGTTGTGTCATTGGGTATTGGTGTTATGTAAAATTCGCAGTAAGTGAAATTTGTGTGTATCGGGACTGTGCATATGAAACTGTGCATATTGTACTTAAGCAGGGACTTCCTGTGCTGTAATTGACTACTTACCTACATCGTTCCAGTAAATTATAATCTCCTTGAAGGAAGGGACTATGCCCTTTTTTGGTTTTGTATTTCCAGCATTCAGCCCAAACGGTGGCATAGTATTGGTGCCTAAGAAAATTTCACTGGATGAGATATGTGGAAATATTGATCCTAGACCAGGAATCAGGAGACATGGACTTCCACTAACCAGTGTGCTGTTTAGGGCTAATCCCTTTGCTCCTAGGCTTAGTTTTCTCATCTGTCAAGTGAATAAAAAGAGTTAGATTGAATTTGCATTTCTCACCTAAAATGTTTCTCAGGACAGTCGTCTCGAAAGATGCATTTCAGAAAAAGATCCTGTGCTCAAGTCAGCTTGGAAAACATTGTCTACTCTGTCTCCCTTTTGAAATTCACAATGCACTCTAGACAGTTAAGGCTTTGAAATGTCCTGCAAGAAAGATACATGTTTCACTAAATATGAGGGTACTTCAAAAAGTTTGTGGAAAAACAGAATTAAAAGATAATATGAATCTTTCCATGACCTTTTTGAAGACCCTAAGGAAAAATTTGTCATCTCCCCACTTTTATACCATTTTACATGCAATACAGCTGGTATTTCCTAAAACGCATTTTGGGGCACTCTGATGCTTTCCAATTTTAGCATTTCTAAATCTATTTCTAAGTTTGCAAATCTATATAGTTACTATTATGTCCTAGCCTCACCACTGGGAAGAAAAACACATCTCAATGCAAGTTGGCCAGAGGAACATCTTCTATATGTCTCTTTGAAGGAGTGCATGCAGACGTGCACACAGTAGCTGGCCAAACAGTCTCCTCCAGCATTTCCCTGCCTTCCTGGACCTGGAACTCTGCTGACAGCACAGCGGGCTGGCACATGTGTCATGCACATGTATGTGCTGCTTTACTTCTTCTGGTCTGAGACATTTCTTTTCAATTTAAAGCATGTACTCATGAGCCTCCGTGCTTCCATCATGGACTGCAGATGACACCTGCCCCTATCTCTGATATAGCTGGATATTTTGGGGGCAGACATTAAGAAGAAGAGCCTAGGATGTTTTACTTCTATTGATGTTTCCCAGGTGGGTTGAGGTTTCTGTGATATATCCATATTTTTTTCATGTGTCATGTTTCTGTTCTCTATAGATAGATCTATCTGTCCTTGAAGGTGACTTTACTTGAAAGTGTAAGTGTTCTCATGCCATTCCTGAGATTCTGTTGATAATCATCTCCCACTCTTGAGGAGCATTAGGGATGGCTGGGGAGGTGGGGAGTGAAGTGGGGAGGTGGTCAAAAATAGGGTGGTTAAAGAAGGAATTTACAGTAAAAGGTCAGGGATAGGCTGATGGGTCAAAACTGAGTGTGAGTAAGGAATGGGGGTTCAGGTGAATTATCCTGCTTACCGTCCCTAAGAAAGGGAACTAGATGCATTTGTGGGAGTTGTAGCCACCAAGAGAAATGTAGGTCAATGCATGTATTGACTTTTCCGTGATGACATGAGTCTCGTGTGTGCACAGAATATTCCACAGTTTGGTTGTATTTTCTCTGTGTGTTTGTGCAGATTCACACATTTGATCCGTGGTCCTTTGATCCTTAAACTTAGATTTTAGCTCTTATGATGGTCATGCTTCCATGATAAATTCTTACCAGATTTTTCCAACATGCCCAGTTGTCAGTGGACACAAGTGGCCTAAGTTGCAAGACCTTTTACTTTACATAGCCGGCAGTAAAAGTTAACGTGGAAATAATGTTGCCCACTGAAACTCACTTTCACCCAGATGGTGGCTTTGAAGGGCAAGTGGATTGGAGAAGAAGGATTTCTTAAGAGGAGACTGGGCCCTTGGACCCAGGGAGAAGCAGAAGCTATGAAGGAAAGTGTCAACATCAAGACCTAGAAGGGCAAAGTCAATGGGAACAGCCTGAGAAGTTGACGAGTCATCAGGAGATCAAGTCAGACATCTAGAGAAACAAATCATCAGCCACAAGAGCCTCCTCACCTGTCTGTACCTCTAACCTGTAAAATACAGATTCCCAGGGCCCATGCTGGACTTTCTGATTACAGCCTACAGGGTCGGAGCCTGGAATCTGGACTTTAACCACCTACCTCCCCAGGGGCTTTGCAAAGCCAGCCTGGGATCGTTATAAAATGAGTCTTTAGGTATCTCCACGTCATCCAGAGTCCATGTGTAGTTTGAGGTTCTGGCCCATGTCTGAGCTCTTAATTAGAATCAAGAATAAGAAACCCAACTCCCATTACCAGGAAGAATTTGGATGTGATTACTGATCTTTGAGGGCTCTGACTGGGTTTCATTTTCTACAGCCGCAGCTTTCCGGGAAAAGCATAAAGGTCTGTCTGTCTTTGTTTTTTCTCCTCTCTTTTATGTCTTTCTGGCTAGGTGACCCAGAGCCACAACCTCACCTCTTAGAAACTACTCCCCACCTCTAAATGCCCAGTGTCAGTTTGCAGCTGAAGCAATACAGGTGAAAGAGAGTTGGATTCAAGGTTGACTTTGGCCTGAGGCTATTTAGACTGCAAGCCTTAGAAAAGAAGCCTCCATGTTGTGTGACCCAGCCCAGGCGACTCTCAAGCTCTGCTGTAGGATTTGGCACGAAAGCCTCCATTAATAACACAATGCTATTTTGCTTTCCATTTGTCTTGCATTGTTATTTGGTGACACCTCCTTGGGAAAGGATAACTGTCAGGATTTGGTATTTCTGGATCCTTGTCCCAAATAGTTTCTAAGTTTGCCCCTAGATTTTTCAAAATTTCTAATGCAAATATCCTGTAATTACAGGGAAGAAGGAAAAGACATTTGTTTGAAGACCAGTTATGTACCAGACACGTTATAACCATTACCTCCTCAGACACTCACAATAACCTTGTAAGGTTAGCATTTTAGCACCTTTTTATAGAGATGGAATCTAAAAAATTAGTGACTTTTCTTTCTTGGAGGGTTGGTAAATGGCGGAGGAGGGATTCAAGCCCAGGTCTGGGTCTCCTAAGTACATATTTTTTCCTGGACACAACCCATCTTCTTGAGGGCGGCTTAGTCTTGGCGGCCTCAAGTTGGCACACAGCTGAGTGTGAATGGAGAGGAATAAAAGAAAAGACTCGTGTGCTATCTTTAATATCACCGCAGCTGTTATAATGCCTTTGGCAAAGAATCATTCTCAGTCCCCTAACTCACCAGTGTCTGAAAGTTGGATTAACCAGACCACAAACTGACTCACAGGCTCTGGCCCTTGAGGAATTTTTGCGAGGGTGGAACAATGAGAGTATTTTTGGGTTTTCATCGGGTGTTGTACTTCATACCACAATGTCACCTGGTATTGACAAAATGTCTTCTTGTCATGAATTGGGAAACAGATTTTCTGTGGATAGGCAGTTTGGGTGAGAACTAGGAGGAGTTTGGCATTGCAGGCCTGGCAGGGGTTTTGCTGGATTGGCGTGTGGGGGAACAGGCTAACCACAGTACAGTTTTGAGTGTCTCCGAGTTCAAAGGATACTACTGTATTGTTGCTTTTCTAATTCTTTCTTCTCCAAATCACTCCCCGGGTTTGAGAAATGCCTTTCAGTTTCTCCCTATTAGGTGGGCTGTTCAGAGGTTTCTCAGGAAAGAGTTAACAGCCTCATACTGTGATAGAGCCTTTTCCTTGGAAGTGGGGTAGAAAGAGGTGGGAATCTTTTTCCTTGAAGGTATCATTTTGGGAACCTCCACAAAGACCACCAGTTCACGGGACGTAAGTCATGTGGAGCCATTTTATTGGACTGGTTAAGAACTTGGATTCCAGAAGGGAGCTGTTCAATAAAACATTCTGTGATGATGAGACTGTTCTGTATCTGCACTCCCCAGTATGGAAGCTACCAGCCTATATGCTGCTACTGAGCACTCGAAATGTGGCTAGTGCAACTGGGGAACTGGATTTTTCATCATAAGCACTTTAAAATAAGAGTCACATGTGACTAGTGGCTGCTGTATTGGACAGCACAGCCCTAGAGTCTGCTAATTTCAAGAGTCTAGACTCTACCACTTGTAACTCTGTTGCTTTAGGAAAGTTGAGTTGCTTCACCATCCTAGGCCACAGTTTCCTCATCAGTAGTTGAGAATAAAAGTGGTGCTTATCTCATATGGTTGATATGAAGATTAAACAAGGTAATGTATTGAAATACCATGGTCCCTGGCACCAAAGCTTTCAATTTTAGGGAACAAACTATGAGAAGGGAGGAGACCATGAGGATGGAGATATAAGACACCCTTGGCTGTCTGCTCAACAGCTGCTCCATCCATTCTGCCTTGAAAGTAGAGCTCCAGTGCTATCCATAAACCACTTATCAGTCATGTGCTTCACAAGAAGCTGGGTCCTTCCTCAGCTCCCATCTCACAACAAGGTGGGTCCCTGAATCGTGTCTGGTTTAAACCAACCACGGATGCTCCTTCCTGATTTCCAGCTCAGAACTCATGCAAAAGCCACTTTTCTGTGCTGTCTCAAAGTCCTCCCTCCTCTTTGGAAGTCTCCAGAATAGCGTGTTAACTCTTCTTCCCATTACCCACACTTGAAAGCCAAGACAGTGATGATGTACAGAGGCCATAGAACAAAGTTTCTATCTGTCTATCTCTGCTTTCTCTCTTTGCCTGAATTCTGGTTCTGTTCCTCTAGATCCTTCATCTTTCTCCTTCTAACTTTTCCTTTTATTTTCCACCAAATGATAATATTGGAAGTCATTGTGCTAAGATGGCTGGTTACCCTGGGATTCCTTGGGTGCCAGGCTATTAGTCTTGGTGGCTAGAAGCAATTACGTGCCACTAGATTATTAGAAGCAGCCAATGGCCCTCTGCCTTCTGCCTGGAGAAGGTGCAGGCTTCGAGGAGAGGAAAGCCTTTTAAATGGCCAAAGGATGGCTGAGTCTGTAATTATTAAAGCATCACACACTCATTGCCAAGTAAGTTCCTGATGAGACTAGAAAGACAGGACCCAAGACAATCTGTTATGAATTTCCTTCTCTTGTTATGAATGTGGGTGGAAAAGGTAAGTATTAAGAAGTGAAAATTCTTGAGAAAAGCTTATTGCTTATGAGAGCTGTTTCATCTGCAATTATTTATCTCAAGTTTGTTTATATCTCAGAACCACCTTTCTTCTCTCTACTCCCAAAGGTTTATAAACATTCAGGAGTTCACACTCATTTTGGCATATGTCATTAGTCTTTAGACCTAGAAAGGATTGTCAATGGTACCCTTCTCCAAAGTCTTCACATGAATAGACACTTATCCAATGTCACATGGTAGGTATGGAAATTAATCCACAACTCCAGACACCTAGGTTCGTTCTCTTTTAAGTGAAATTCTTTGACCTGCTCCAGAAAACTTCTAACTTTCATCCTTCCTCCCTAGGAAGCCTTCCCTGACCTTTCCCTGCCTGGGTCAGGGACCTGCCTCCCTGCTCCCATGATCCTCTGCATTTTGGTATCTCACAACTTTGGCCACTCTCTGCTGTATTTAGCTGTTTACTTCCCCATGACTCTGACTGTTCCTTGAGTATAGAAGCTACTTAGGTTTATCATTGTTGGTTGCATATTGACAAATGTTTAGCAACTAGCTCTCCCCCAAGGAGGGTAAGAAAAAAAAAAAAAAAAACCCAAACTTTGATTTATACTGTTTACCGATTTCTGTGGTGTAAATACTCCCACCATGACCAATTTCAAGCCATGAATGTGACAGCACTGAACACAGAGCTGAAAAGAGATGCATAGTACAGTGTTATACCCTACTTCTACCAAACAGATATAATAGATGAAAATAACCTGAAGAGCACAGACAAAAGGAAAGTGTATAAAGTGACCAGGAAGTGATGAGTTTTGAGTATTTTAACTTTGTCTTTAATACAATTTATTTCAATATAAGTATATACAATTTAATTTTTATAATTTTAATTTTTTAATAGTCATGATTAACAACTGTCTTGCAAATTTCCTGCACATGTAACAATGACTCTTGTGAGCCTTTTCAAGCTGGTTCTGGCGTATCCCCAGACATTTCCAATTCAGGGTATCTGTTATATACTAGGCACTCACAACATACTTCTTTTTCCCTCTTCTCTGTCTCCTCCTCTGCCCACCTCCCCATACCCGTTCCCCACCCTTTCATTCACTTCCAGGCAAAAGTCAGATTTGGTACAGAAATTTTACATATAAAATTTTGGTTGTCACAGTTTTGAAATACTATTATACCACCTAGCAGACAGTTACTTCCTTGATCTCCCTGAGTTTCCCTTCTCTGTCCAGTGGCTGTGTCAGCACCTCCCTTAGACTTCCAGATCTCACAAGGATCTGTCGACTCATGGGGAATCCCTGACACTTCAGGTACTTTTGGGTGCTTATGTCTGATTTGACTCCCTGCAGTCAGAGCCATGTTGATTGTTTTATTAGTTATCTTTTTCTACATAACAAATTCCCCCCATAACTTAGTGGCTTAAAACAACACACATTGTTATTTCACAGTTCCTGTGGGTCAGGAATCTGGACAGGACTTAGCAGGGCTGTCTGTCTTAGGGTCTTTCACAAGACTTTAATCAAGGTGTCATCCAAGGCCATGGTGTCACCCGAAGGCTCATCTGGGGAAAGATCTGCATTCCAGCTCACATGATTGTGGGCAGATTCGGTTTCTTGTGGGCTTTGGGGCCGAGGGTCTCAGTTCTTCTCTGGCTGTTGGATGGAGGCTGTTTTCAGTTCCTGGCCACATGGACCTCTCCCACTTGTCATCTTTCTGCATCAAAAAATACAAATTGAGAAGGTGTGCACATTGAGACAGAGTCTGCTAGCATGACAGAAGCCACAACCTACTTTAACCTAATCACAGTACTGACATCTCTTCAACAAAGCAGTATTGTATTAGTTAGGATTATTTTACTCAAGGGGAGGGGATTACATGGCATTATGAATCCTCAGAAGCTGGGGATACCTGGGGGCCATCTCAGAAGACTGTCAACTTCAGTTGTTAAATGTCTTGAGCACCACCCCACGTCTTGCCTGCCAGACTCCATCAGGGCAGACATTAGGTTTTTTTTTAAGACTGTGTTTCTCATGTTCGGTATATGGCACATAGTAGGTACTCCACAACATTGCTGCCATCCCATTGCTTCCATTTTCTGTCTTGTTTCATCCTCCCATTCCACTTTACATGGCAAATTTAGTGTATAATCGAATATCTTTCTATGAAATGTACTTTCCCGAGTCAACCAGAATCTACTTTAGAGTCACCTTGGGTTCTACAGGATCCTCCCTGATGCTACTATTTGATTAACATAGGAAAGCAAAAGCCAATTATGGAAAGTATTTACCCCCTCCCCCCCGGTCCTTGGGACAGTCAGCAAACTTTCCCAAACACCTAACTCAAGCCCACAGAGTAATTTACTCACCTGGCACCTGGTTCCCAAAAGACCCCTATAACTGAAATGTAATTTTCCTTAAAGAGTTAGGTGGAAGGGACCCCACTGCTAAAAACCATGATGATCCAGGCACATGTATTTCCCATCACACCTTTCCCTAAATCTCTCTATTTGTGTATTACAATAAAACAGCCTTGAATATCTATTAAATGGTACGAGAGATCATAACCTAGTACTGCAACACAATTTCTCCTGGTACCTTGGGGGGAAATAATTTATTATTATTTTTCTATATAACTCATAAAATGGGGAAATGATTTAATACACAGAGTAGAACTAAATTGTTTCCAAAGTGGCCAATTTTCACAATGTTTAAAACGATGCTGCTCTCCCTAGCATGGTTCCAATATCCTTTTACACTCTGAAAAGATTCTGGGGAATGTCACCGAGTGTGGCTTGGGCTCTGGCTTCTCTGTGTTTCCCTGTCAGGTTTCCGATGCATCTGGGCCCACAAGAGAATTGTCAAGCCGCCACTTGGAGCCACGCCGCAAACACGTACTCTGGTGGTTTTGTGACCTGTGCTGTCTGTCCAAGAAATCGTCTTGCCTTCATTCAGGTGCCAAATTTCACTGAAACCCTTTCATAGTCACAAACATTAAATTTGGTATTGTTTAGCTTTTTGAGCCAATTTGTAAGAACTATTTGGGAATAAGTGTAACATATAAAATGCCGAGCATGTGGGAGTAGGTAGCACTTACTATTTTCTAAGTGCCTGTTTCCAGCGTCTTTACACATAACAGTTCATTTTATTCTTACAATAACCTTATGAGATGGGACTATTGCCATCCCTATTTTACAGATGAGCACACTGAAGCAACTGCGCTTGTTCTCTCAGTCTGTGCTCTAAACCATGATCCAATACTGCTTCTCTAGAAGGCTCTCAAAGATTAGCAGTGGTTCCTATTTGGATATTCCTTAAGAGTACAGCAAGCTTGTGAAAGAGACCAGCAGGATAATTTCCACAGACTCACTGCAGATCTGTAATTTCTACACTGGATTTTCTACTGTGTTAGATCCATGAGCTACTGAATAAAAAAAGAAAAAAATTAAAATAAATAAATAAATAAATGAAAGCTCTATGGCTCTATGGTAAGTTTGAGAAATTCTCTGAATTTTGGACCAAAGGCTCTGAGAAGATTTGCAGAAGGGGAACTTGTTTCGTTTTATTTAAAGAAATGTTATTCGAACTGAGTCGAGGATGGAATAGCTTTGTTTAGCATCTTATCTGCTGCCATACCTTGCTGTGGATGGTGGTTCGCAGACACATTCTGGGAAACATTGCTCCATTTGGCTGGCAAGAGGATTGAGCCTCTGCGGGGAAAGACATAGACTCTCATGCTGCTATGGTCTTGCAGAACGAAGATGGATTTTGCCAACATTAGGACACTCCAAGGCTAGATTAAGATTCCTAAAACAACAACAATAGTAGAAACAACCAACTTTCTAAGTGACACAAACTATGCCTAGGGCTTTATGCGTTTTATTCCCTGGTCCTAAGCAGAATGGGGCGATACCAGCAGGTATTTGCTATATATCCTGTTGATGATTTCTGATGATGCGTAGAAGCAGCGACCCTTGGAGAAGGTGATGGTGGAAATGACCCCTAGGAGAGCATCATTGACTGGAAGCTTCAGTAGTCACCTTTTTTGATCCTTCACTGCATTTATGCTGAGCCCATGTTCCCCTGGGCTGCCTCTAGCCAGTGACTGAGCGGGGTTAGGGGGTGGCAGGGTGGGGCATTATTGCAGGCCGTTCCTGCAGGCCGTGGGGCTTCTCTGGCAGATGACGTTAGCTCGAGCCTTCCCCATTAGCCTGGTCAAGTCTTGGAACTGCACTGTGATCTAAGGCTCTTCCCTCCCAGTTCTCTTTCTTTTCTCCTCTCCTTTTAGAGATGTCAAACCTGCATTGTGGTGTGAAGGGTCTCCCTGTCCACTCCTGCTTTTTTCCCTTAATCCTTCAGAGGAGTTTCCCTCAATACATCTCTTGCACATCTAACACTGTCTTGGCGTCTACTTCTTAGAGGATCCTAAAACAAAAGCCAAACATCCTTGGCTTCTGCTGCCTTCTCAGAGCTCGATGGTTGTGTTCCAGGCTGGGATCCTGCTTGTATGGCCTAGAGCAGATGTTGGTCAACTACAGCCCATGGGCCAAGTCCAGTCTTGCTGCCTGTTTTTGCAAATATGACTTTATTGGAACACAGCCAGGTCCTTTCATGTATGTACTGCCTATACCTAGCTGCTCTTGTGCTACAATAACAGAGTCGAATAGTCACAACAGAGAACATATGGCCTGCAAAGCCTAAAATATCTATCTGGCCATCAACAGACGAAGTTTACCACCTTTCAATATAGAACAACATATATGGTTCTTTCAATAGCATTTGAATAAATAGTCTGACCCCTACCCTTAATGTCCATCAATTTCTTCAGCAAATAGGGAATCTGAGAATTAAGATGTCAGTGGTCATTAGACAAATTCTTACTGAGTGCCCTCAGTGCTCTTCAAGGTACTGGGACAGACATATTCATTTATTCAACAAATGTTTACAGAGCACCTACTAAGTACTAGGTGTTATGGTAGGTGCCACTCCAACAACCCTGGAGCTGCCTCTGATAGGATTCTTGCTACATGAGAAAAATAAACTCTCATTTGTTTAAGCCCCCATCAGTCGGGTATTCTCTCCCTTGCATCCTGAAACAGTGATGTGCTCTCCCAGAGGAGAACACATTTCATTCGAATCCCAGCGGCCAACCACATCTATCTCAACCTTGCCTGAGATAAACTTTCTGAGATGTTCCTTCCTCTCTCTATGTGCTCATTTTAGTCTTGAAGAGTATTCTTTTATTGGCCAAAGCTTGGCCCAATAATTCAGAATATAAAAGGCAGACCATCCCAGTAATCTGCATCCTCGGGAAGCTTCAAAAGGAGAGAAATCTGGTTCCCATTTGCACCTCGGCACCTCCCTTGCCGCCAGCAGGCAGCTCACGGGGCTGGGCAACTGCTACAAGGAAATATACACACAGCAATCCCTTTACTGCACAATGGAGGCTTTCAGAGATGAGACAGGATGGAATGTGAGGATTGATTCCAGATCTCTGGGACCACTGGCTGTGGTGGGCATGGGGCAATGGTGAGGGTGGGGATTGGATGAGAGAAATGATGAGTTCTGGTTGGGAACAGAGGAACACACCTGATTCATTCACCCTTTTAGCAAATCACATCACTCAAAGTCACAGGAAAACAACTGATGTGTAGAGATGTTTTAATTTCATTCTGTTTTGCCATCTCTACAACAATCTAGTGAGGACAATACTGTGATCACCATTTTGCAGATGAGGAAACTGAGGCTCAGGAAGGGGAAATGCTTGGTGCAGAGCTGAGGCTCGGGTTGCCAGTGTTCATGATACGAAAGCCCACACTTACTCCACCTTTTCACACATCTCCTAATATGATTTCAAAGCTTGCAGAGTTTCTGTTTTTCATCTTGTCACTTGAATCTTGAACATTGAAACTACCTCTAAACAAGCGAGCTTAATGCTAAAATAACAATAACCAAAATAACAGTGACGGTAATAACATGGCTATTATTTATTGAGTGCTTAGCATGTACCAAACACTGTGGAGTTTCTGTTTTTCATCTTGTCACTTGAATCTTGAACATTGAAACTACCTCTAAACAAGCGGGCTTAATGCTAAAATAACAATAACCAAAATAACAGTGACGGTAATAACATGGCTATTATTTATTGAGTGCTTAGCATGTACCAAACACTGTACTAAGCTCTTTCATTGCATTCTCTGATTTAATTCTCATAACAACCCAATGAAGTGGCAATTAATATTATTATTTTGCATGAGGAACTGAGGTTCGAAGAAAGAAAGGGACTTAACCAAGGTCCCAAGACTTGTAAATGGCAGAGCTGGGACCATTTCAGGTGTGTCTGATGCTAGATCCAGAGCATGTCAACTCCCCTGGGTGACACTGAGAGAGTCCCATCTCTCATTATAGTGTTTGGCCACCTCCCGGTGATCCTTTATTTCTTCTACCCCAATCCCTCCTGCTGCTGCGCATGCTCACGTTTACTTCCTTTGCCCTCAGCATAGATGCCAAATAGGTGTGTGTTCTTGGGGGCATCTGCCCATTTTGTTTTCTGGGTGTTCTGTGCCTGACATGCCTTGGGGGTTTTGGAAACAGGAGTGGAGGAAGCAGAGGGTCCCTGGGGATTGGAGAAGGGGATGTTATTAACTACGGGCTTTTCTAGGGGAGTCCGTGTTAACTATTATGAGCCAGCAGGTCAAGTGTCTACGACTGCCACATCTGGTCAGCAGCTCAGCTCTCTGCTTGCAATCTGTGGCGGGGGCTTTTCCCCCTCTTACATGGGAAAGCGATATGATGGCTGAATAGAGTTTGAAAGGGAAAAGGACAGAACAGCACACCAGCTGTGACAAACAGGCATGACGTCCGTGGACACCCTGGAAAGTGTACAGGGAGGAAAGTATTTAGCTGGTTCCCAAGATCTGCCTGTCCTGTCATCTGGGGGAAGATGGGTCCAGGTCAGGCTTGAAACCTTCTAGGTGAGGCAGCGATTCGTGGCTGCAAACTGGGCACTGGGGTAAGACAAATCAATGCAAGGATTCTAATGCCTTCACTGTGCATTTTTGAAAAAATAGCTTTATGTCCTTAAGCCTCCATTTAGCCCATTGTGAGAGAGAGATGAAAAATGGCAGTTCCCTTAGAGTGTAGCTGTGAAGTCTGAATGACATCCAAGAGGTAAAAGATGTTTGCACAATTTTGGCACATAGAAGGCACTCAATTATTGGTAGCAGTCCTATGCTTGTAAATTTATTTATTTTATTTATTGAAACATAGTTGATTGTACATATATGTGGGGTATAGCATTGAATATCAATCCCTGTGTGCAATATGTGATATGCAAATCGCGATAATTAGTATATTCACCATTACACAGTGTAATCATTTTTTGTGGGCCTTTACCAATTTCTCGCTAACCTTTCCTCCCCCTCTGGTTTTTTCGCCCCTGGTGGCCTCAGTTCTGTTCTCTCCTTTTGAAAGTTCAATGAATTATTGTGATTGTTGTATCTTTCTTTTTTTCTTTATCTGTTTATTTTTTCAGCTCCGACTTATGAGTGAAGACATGCAGTGTTTCTCTTTCTGTGCCTGGTTGTGGTTGTAAATTTTGGAGGAAAAGGATTTTATTGGTATGTTTTAGAAACCTGTGGCCCCAGAAGAGTGTTTCTACAAATCAAGGGTTTACTATTTGCAGGATTTTCAGTAAGTGGACACGTTTTGATTAGCATCAAGTCATGTAATAGTCATTATTAGGAAAGATAGAAATGACAAGAAATTTTTAGGAATAAAATAAAAAGCCTGTACAATGCAACCATTCCCACAATAAATTCTTTATTATGTTTCCTTTCTAGCTGACCTTTAGTACACAGGTTGGCAAACTGTTTCAGTAAAGGCTTAGATAGAAATACAGCCATTTTCTCTCTGTCGCAATGCTACAACTTAGCTATTGTAGTTTGAAAGCAGACACTGATAATGCATAAAGGAATGAATGTGGCTGTGTTCCAATAAAACTAGATTTTTGAACGCTGAAATTACAATTTCATATAATTTTCATGTGTCATGAAACATTATTCTCCTTTTGTTTTTTCTTTCCTATTTAAAAATGTAAAAAAAGCATTCTTCACTCATAAGCTATTCAAAAAGGGACAGTAAGCTGGATAATGCCAAGAAGTCAAAGTTTTTCAACTATAGGAGTCTGTGCCTAAATATTTACATGCATCGACATATATATTACAAATTCAGACTCTAACTATATGTACAGTTCTGAGCTCTGCTTATACTTGTTTATATAAGTATTTTCCCCTGCCACCAAATCTAGAGAACCTTATTTTTAATGGCTGCCCAGTATGCCTGTATATGAATATTCATGCTATATTTTAATCCCTTTGGTTTACAATGTAGGTTGTTCCCATTTCTTTGGCTATTAAGGACAATGCTGTGATAAAATTGAATCTGTGCCTTCTACATAAAAAAAGATCCAGTTACAAATTGCAAAGAATTCTACAACATTTTCTCCATCCAAAACCCAGGACAATCCTCACCCATGGACAGTGGGGGAAATGCTGCTCAGGCCATATCCATCTCTTCAGAGGATTAAGTTAATTTCAGGATAATTCTGGGATGTGTATATACAAATTTGGATAACTCAGGCCTCCTCCAACAAATATTTTGGTTCCTTAATCCCATCTTCCTTTCTTCTACTCCATTTGGCCTACATAAGCGAAGTCACGACAAGATGCCATTGTGGGAAACTGAGGCCCATAGAGGTTAAGGAATTTGGCTAAGGTCACTCAGTAAGCTTGTGGTGACATCAGATTTAGAACTCACAGCACCTTAGTTTCCAGGGTGTGTTGATCAAGTATCTGGAACAGAGAAATTTTACTAATAGAAGAATATGAGGAATGGAACAGAGATGATGCCCTTACACACACACATACACACACACACACAAAGGAAGGAAAGAAAAAACATACTCTGTGCCGATTTCCCCTGTTGGGATTTAGCTTAATTCAACCTTTTGGCTTCTTCATGGTGTGCACCAATTTCCTTCTTTCTCAGAAACAAATCGAGGTGTCTCTTAAACTCATGTATACTCTTACTTCCCTCGCCTCCCTGTTTAACATTTTCCATATGTGTATTAACCTAGCAGGACGCCAGCTCCCTTGTTTCCCGAGATATCCGATGCCTGGGTAATGTTCTCAAGTGTTTAAACCTCAGCAGTATGAAAAGTCTCCCTCTTTTCCTTCTGCCCTTTCATAAATGGGGGCATTTCTTGGGAATCTCATTTCCTTTGTGTGTGAGTCCAATTCTTTTATTATTAGTGTACATATGCAGCCAACAACTTGTTTCTGGGCCTCTGAAATCACTTCGTTTCCACCATTAAGACTGAGAAAGACCCATGCAATACTGTGAGATTCCATTAATTGATTTCAGTTCCATGCAGTACTGTGAGATTCCATTAATTGATTTCAGTCAGGGGCTGAGGATTCCACTTATTCAAGTGGTTGTTTATGGTTCAGAGGAACATTTGAGATGGTTAACAGTTTACAGATTGAGAAACTGAGGCCCTGAGAGGCCACATGGCTTGCCCAAGGTCACACAGCTTATTAGGGGCACATAACAGGGATTCTGAGTCACCCAGATAAATCTAAGTGGGCCACCTGTTAGTAGGAGAACCAGTGAGAAGAGAATGAAAACTCACCCCCAAATTCCTGGGATTAACATGAGTAGCCTTGATAATTCATCATCTCTTTTTTTTTTTTTTCTTTTTCGTGACCGGTAAGGGGATCGCAACCCTTGGTGTGGTGTCACCCGCACCGCGCTCAGCCAGTGAGCACACCGGTCATTCCTATATAGGATCCGAACCCGCGGCGGGAGCGTCGCTGCGCTCCCGAGCGCACCATGGGGCCAGCCCACTCATCATCTCTTTAGCTGTCACTTATCATTGTGGTGACTCTTATCGTGAGTAGCTTATGAAAAAAATATACAAATATATATTATCATTTGACATATATTTATTTTAAAAAACAAGAGTGAGTCAAAATCTATGAGCATCATTTTTTAACATTTGAAGTTAAAAATAAATTATTTTTACATTATTAAGTGAACTGGGCCATGGCGAACTAAATATTTACATTATTAGAAGTCTCCCTTTTGTAGTCTTTGATAGGCATTAAGAGTTTATTTGAAAAATAGTAATATCGATAATCAAGATGCAAACTCAAGTTTGCTGAATCCTTACAATGAGTCATCTACACAGGGCTCCATTGTTTCCTCTAACCCTATCCAAGATTTTCTCTGCACATGGCACCCTGGTATGACATGAGAGGGCTGGAGACTCTCTAGGTGGATCCATTCCCACACATGGATTTGTCCATTCCTTTATCTGTTTATTATTTAACAAATATTTATTGGCCTCCTATTACATGCTAGTCACTGGGCAAGATGGATCATAAGCTGTGGGACCCAGCTTCCCAACCTTTCTGATCAGCTCTTGATTTGAAGCAGTACATCCTCTCCTTAGTCAAGACAATGACTGTGCCTAAGGCTTAGAAAACAGAGTTAATGTAGCTGGGCATCTATGTGACAATAGTAAGGGAGAGCTGTGGAGTGCAATGCTTAAGACAATCACAAAACTTATAATTCTTTGTTCTTCTCCAGCCATCCTTAGGTTATCCCCAGAGTAACCCTTTGATGGGCCTTGGGACTCGGGAGTGACTTTCCTTATGCCCACATTCCAAGGTGAAGGTCTTTGTCCTTCTGTTGTGTGTTCCACTCGCTATGCTATAGCACTGGGAGAAGAGCAGTGACTGAGTCCAGTGGAGTTTGCAGGCTGGGTGGCATCAACCATAGTGCCAGGTACTATGGTCTCGGCTCTAGACCCACCGTCTAGACCCTGCCCTGTGATGCTGAGACTGGGACTCTGCAAACCTCATTTCTACTTTGCCAGAGGCCCTCTCTTGGGCTTTGCCAATGGGGAGCAATAGAGGGAGACTGGGCAGCTGGAGGAGGGGAAGGGGTTTGCTCCCTTCCCTTCTGTCCGTGTGCAGTTCCTGTGATCATCAGTCAGCACCATGTCATTGTCCTTCTGCTGAGGCATTGCCTTCTCATATCAACAAATGGATCCCATTTGCATGTCTTCGATGGTTGCAGAACCAGCTTCACCATGTCCCCCTTGAAGACACTCGTACTAGCTAACAGTACCCCTTCCTCAGAAATCAGGGATCCAGCCCCATGGGGAGCCTTTTCTGAGCTCAGAGTCATCAGCCAAGTTCAGTCCCGTGGGGTTCATTCTCTAAGTGTCTACGTTTTAATAATTTCAACATTTTCCCTTTAGTCTCCAATCTTAGGGGCGGTGGCAGCTCTCTGCAGTTGCTACCTTGGAGATAGCTTAGTGTCATCTTCCCAATTTCCTGGTTGGCAGTTCTTCACATTAAATTCTCTCTGTTAATTGGTGTGATTTCTGTCTCCTGATGGAACTCTGACTGAGATAGCCTGTAATCATCACATCCCACATATATGTAATTACAAATGAAGATTGGTACATTAGGGAAAGTCTTAGGGTGCCTTGGGGGTCAGGAAAGGCATTCCTAGAGAAGTAGAATGTGTGGGAATTAATAGAGGAAGGCAGAGAACAGTGTTCTAAGTCAAGGAACAGCATGGGCAAGAGCAGCAGAGAAGGGGAGGCATGTTGGCTTTGCAGGTCTGGGGCTCAGGGCAGTGAGCATGAGGTGGTGAGACGGGGTGTGCAGTGAGGGGGCAGCGGTTGGCGCAGATGGGGAGGAAGGCAGCCGCCAGAGCATGGGGTGGTTGAAAGACCAGGCTAGTCTTTTGTGGAAGAGAAATGGGTGGGCTCCAGGCATGATCAGTTTTGCATTGAGACAGTGTAGCATGAGGGTTGAGACTCTAGCCCAGTCCTACAGCCTGGTAGAAATACAGTGAGTCAGGCAGGTAATTTTAAATTTTCTAATAGCCACATTAAAAAAAATAGGAAGAAACAGGATGAATTAATTTTAATAATATATTTTGTAGAACCTAATATATCCAAAGTATTCTCATTTTAACATGTAATCAATATAAAAAAAAAACATGAATGACAAATTTACATCCTCTTTTTCATACTAAGCCTTCAAATCCAGTGTGTGTTTTATGTTCACAGTGAATCTCAATGGGGACTCACCACATTTCAAGAGCTTAATATGACTAGTAGCTATTGTATTATACAACACAACTCTAGAGTGGCAGCCTAGGTTCAAATTCCAGCTCTGCCACTAATAACAATCTCTGTTTCTTCATCTGCAAAATGGAAATTAAAATAGAGCCCACTTTATAGGGCTTTTGAGAGAATTGAACAATTTAATACATTTAAAGAGCTCAAAACATACAGTAACAATCATAACTATTTTAAAAAACAAACATCAACCTGGTAAAAGTATAGAATCATCTGGAAGGGCCAGGAGTAGGTAGACCAGTTAGGCATTTGTTCCTGCCCCCCTCACAGCAAGAGACATTTGAGAACAGGAGGAGAGGTTATTTTCCAAAATGTGGCTTGGAACCCAGAATATGAATTCACTCCAGACCTCATAATGTTCATAGGGTCTTAGAATAGTTCTAACATCAGGGATCCACTTCTGTCTCTGTCTTTTTCTCCTCTAGCATTTTAGGTGACTCTGAAGCTCATAAAATGGGAAAATTCTAATCAAAACATGAGTATATCTTATTCTGGAGCTGGGGCTTGGAAGGAAGCATTCTTGACTCTCATAAAAGTGTTGAAGGACCATTCCAGTCCAATGAAATAAAAATTTATTGTTAAATTGTAAGGATGCTGC
Organism: Galeopterus variegatus; assembly: GCF_000696425.1. Lineage (NCBI taxonomy): Eukaryota > Metazoa > Chordata > Mammalia > Dermoptera > Cynocephalidae > Galeopterus > Galeopterus variegatus. The sequence goes on from NW_007727975.1 coordinate 213,627, forward strand.
CAATACACCCAGCCTAATCCCAGCCCAAGCCGATTTGCTCCTGCGGGTGCCAAAGATTGGCTCCTCCGTTTGAAAGACCAGGCAGTAATGGCAACAAACTCCCTTCCTTCTAATCCAGGGATCTACATACACACCCAAGCCCAGGCCTTTGGGCCTTAATGAAAACACGGAATTCACTGGGATTCAGAGGAAAAATAAACTCACTCCACTCTTGACCCCATCTGGACTCCCTCCTCCCTGCCAAGAGGTGATAATTACTGAAGGCTTAACACCTCTTCAATATCTTTATACACCCAGTCCTGGGTGGGAGAATTCCCAGCACTGCAGAGAACGTTTGCCCTGGGGAGCAGAAAAGGGGGCCCAGAGGACAGAGGAAATTCCTGAGTTCTGACTCTGGGGGGCAGACTGAAAGGAGATGGACAAGCACAGGTCACCTGGGTCAGAGGGTGGGGTCAAGGCTTCTTCCTGGCCCTGAATCCCTACTGTTGGGGGTGGGGAAGCTGCAGCTTCATTCTGGGTAGGGCTTCTTAGAGAAGGGGAAGTGGGGCTTTTCTATTCAACCACCCAAAAGGCAAACCTGTCAGTGGCTCCCGCTGCTCTTAGGATGAAGGTGGAACTTTTCACCAGAGCTAATGATGCCCAACATGATCAGTTTGGCTGCCCTGTTCGGACATCATCTGTCACCTTGCTTTGCTCTGGGCAACTGCCACAAACACCTGCTGTGAACACCTTCTTTCCATTTCATGGACCTCAGGCCCTTGCGTATGCTATTTCCTACATCTTGACTCTATTTTCTTTCCCTTCTCTCCGACCTTCACTTCCCTACCTTATGTGAGGTCTTAGTTCAAATGTTACCTCTTTAAGAATGGAAATAACCTTAGTATCTACCAATATTTACTAGTGAAATAAATTACTGTACCAGCAGACAGTAAAACACAATGTATTTTATAAAAGAATGAAGAAATTCCATTTGAATAAAAAATGGTGTCCAAGAAAAACTACTTAAAACAAAAGAAAGGCATAGAATATTATGTATAGTGGCTACCATTTATGTAAAAACAGAAAAAAATGTATAACTTGAGGGTCTTTGTATTTATGTGTGTATTTCATAGTATATGCATAGAATATTTTACTGGTTGTCTCCAAGGAAGAAACTGGGGACAAGGAATCCCTGAATATCCTTTTATATTTCCAGTCTAGTAAGTGACAAAGCAGGTTACAAAAATGTATTTCAAGTATTATTCCACATTTATGTAAAATCAGACACATGCTCACACAGAATAGGGATGGACAAATATAGAACAAAATATTTGAGAATGGTGCAATTTTGGATGATTTTCTTCTTTTTAAATGTTTTATTCAGGAAAAATGCTTCATATGAAAGGGCACCTGCAAAATACAGAGACCTCTGCAACAATGACTTGATTTTTCTTAAAGTGAAAGAATGGAAATCCAAGGAATCAAAGCCATAGACGGATGTTGGGAGCATCCCCAATTTATTTTCAGGAAACAGAGCAACAAAATCCAAATGCAAAATTTCCCATTAAACAATTCTCCTAACAATTGAACTCTAGCTTGTCTCATGCATTGCCACCCCCTGCCCCTTTAGGAGGAAAGTGTGGCTTATTACTGCAAACCAATTACCCCACCACAATAAACATCAAATGACATCTTTTTCCTTCCAATGTACTTTCTGGTTTTTTTCCCCAATGAAAATATTTTTTTATAATCTGAAAACTAAAACAAGATGCAGAGGCAGTGAGAGGTAGTCAGCATAGAGGTTAAATGCACAGATTCCGAGGCATATTCCTTTGGTTTGAATCCTAGTTTGCTGCTCACTGGCTGTGTGTCTTTGGGCAAGTGACTTAACCTCTCTGTGCCTCCGTTCTTTCATCAGTGAAATAGATGTGATAATAATAGTATGAGGGTATGTCCAAAAAGTTGGTGGAAAATAGAACTAAAAGATAATACAGATCTTTCCATGAACTTTTTGAAGTACTGTCGCATGTAGCCCATAGGGTTGTTTTGAGAACTAAATGAATTTATGTGTGTGTGTGTGTAAAAATACTCAGTACTATGGCAGTTTTTGCTATTACTTTTGTTATTTTTAAAACATTGAAATATGCAAGTTGTTATCTATTTAAAATATGTAAAATAACAATAAACTACATTTAAAATATTTCAAAATATACATTATAAAATACATAATTAAAATATAAAATATACATTATATATAAAAAATACACATTATAACAGTTAAAAATAAATTGCTATATATACTTATATAACATTGTCACCACCTGGTCTCTTCTCACCTGACCTAGTCCCTCAGTGGGATTTTCCACTCCCCAAAGCATGTAATCTTGACCACACTGGCATGGTGCTGGAGAAACCCTGGGGATAGATGTCAGCCTGCCACTGGACACCTCAGACACCCTGGAGCTGTGAAATGTCAGGTGCCAGGAGCAAGTGCTTTAAATTCACCAGCATGGCTGATGCTTTTCGATCGGTTTCCGTGGTGAAAGAGAAGGGAAGGCTCGGGAGAAGTCTGCACTGGCACCCTCCCTTGGAGCCCCAGCCCCTGCCCGGACAGGCGCACACTGACTCGGTGTGACAACTGGCTGAGCAGCTTTGATTAATTAAATATTTCACCCCGAATTTGCAAAACATCATCTCCGGCAAGTCCACGTAACGCCTGTAACGCTGGACTAATTAGCTTAGCAGGTCACCCGGCTGGTGTGCTGATGTCTGCTTAACTCTTAGGTAGGCTGAAGAATGCTGGTTTTAGAAAGGAGGGGAAGGGTGTAGGATTCTGTTAGCATGTTACTTTGCCTGGCACTAAATGAAAGATTTCTTTCCAGTCACCTTGAAAATACCAGTAACTCCACGAGTGCAAAGTATGGTAGGACCCTTACTCTTTCATTTAATCATGGAAGTAAGAGGAGCAGTTAGGATTTCAGTCGCAAGGGCTAGAAAACCTAACTCTTGATGGATTGTGCCAAAAAAGGCATAATTAAAAATTATGTGATGGTCAATTATTATTGACCTCTGGAATTGAAAAGTCCTGGGGTGAACTAGCTTCAGGAATGACTGGGTCCAGGATTCAGCTGTTGTCCTCAGGGCCTGACTGATTCTAAAAAGGCATAATTAAAAATTATGTGATGGTCAATTATTATTGACCTCTGGAATTGAAAAGTTCTGGGGTGAACTAGCTTCAGGAATGACTGGGTCCAGGATTCAGCTGTTGTCCTCAGGGCCTGACTGATTCTGTCTCCTGTGTTGGCCCTTTCTCACACAGCAGCTCTCTTTAAGGACACAGGACGGTTGCAAGGACTCCAATCCTTATTTCCTCTCATCTTTGAACTCCAGAAAGGAAAGCAACAGTCTCTTTGCCAGGAGCATTAGAAAAGTCTTGTATCTCTTTGGCTCTCAGAGGGTCATCTCCAAGCCAATCACAGTGACCACGGGGATGCATTGCGCTGATTGGTTTAAGCTGATCAGTTCAGTGGGCGGGGCATGGAGAAGGGTGTCCCTGTTTCTCCAACCACATGAGGGAGAATCTGGAAAGGGATTTTTCCCTAAGAAATTCAGAGTATTGCTTTTTAGAAAGGTGAATGGATATAAAAAAAACTACAGATATATACAAGAGAATTATGATCAAAATTTTTACTCCATAGCTGAGATAACTAAGATATAGAAAGATTACATTACTTGTACAAAATTATATTATGAGTGCATGCTTTGAATTCTGGTTGGCCTTACTCCTAAGCCTGTGCCTTAACTGTGACCCTGCACTGCCTTCTCATCTTACCTTGCAATGCCTATCTGTTAGGTCACCAAATTCTCATCCTTTTGTTTCATCACATTGTCATCCATAGACCTTGATCTTTTGCTTTATACAAAGTTAATTGCTAAGCAGAGGAGAATGCCATTAGGGAGAATTTACATCAGGAATCACTTCCTTACCAGGTGAACTACATAGATGGTCACTTGTAAATGCTACAAGTTTTTGTATTCATTTTATTGATATGAATATATGTAGGTTACAAAGCAGGTTACAAAAATGTATTTCAAGTATTATTCCACATTTATGTAAAATCAGACACATGCTCATACAGAATAGGGATGGACAAATACACAACAAAATATTTGAGAGTGGTGCAATTTTGGATGATTTTCTTCTTTTTAAATGTTTTATTTGGGAAAAGTGCTTCGTATGAAAGGGCAGCTGCAAAACACATAATGATTATGCTGACAACACTACAATTACTATTACTATCACTACTGCTACTACCACTAGCTAAGAGTTATCTTGTGCCAGGCACTGTATTATGTATGTCTACACTTAATTCTCAAAACAGTTTTGTAATTTAGCTACTACCATTTTGCCCATTTTACAATGAAGGAAATAGAGGTAGAGAGAGGTTAGTCAAGGGAAGTAGCAGAGCTGGATCCAGTCTGACTCTAGCTCTCTGCATAATACTGCCTCTCATTACATTAAGCTTTCAATTTTATTGTCATTGTTGCTCAGGATAAGTCTAAGTTTAGGAGGGAAAAAAAGATTTACAGAAAAATAAAAATAAATCTTAGTGCTGGTGCTTGTGCTGTGAGAAATGTTGAGGAGACACATCAAGGAGGTAGATTCAGATTCAAAGATGCTTGCAGTGAGGATGATAACTCAGAGTTCTCCATGCTAGTACATGAGTCCCTTTTGTAGAGTAGCAGAATTCTTTTGGGATATTTTTCCAAGCCACCATAATCGTCTTACTCCCAGCTAATGGACCTGACAGCCATTACATGTCTGGTAAGTCTCAACTCTTTGGCCATCCTGTTTAGACCACAGTGGTTATCTTACCCAAGATATTTCCTCCCTGATAATTTACAATTGAGAGAGAAGAAATAAAAGACACACACAAACACACACACGCATACTCATTCACATGCATATTCATTCTCTTTTAGTGATTGAGCCAATAACATGTAAACCTGGGCACTGTGGAGTAGCCCACTATACAGGTTTGAGAAGCAACTGGAGTCTGTTTCCACCTAAAGAGAGAGGAATAAAGCCAGTCTGTAGCCAAAGACAGAGGCAAGGGGTAAAAAAAAAAGCATCCTCTTTGGGTCCTGAGAGCCTTTTTTCCTGTTCTAGTCCTTCTACAAGTTCAGCTGCATTCCAACCTTAAGGTTCCTCAAGACTTCCCTAGCCCTTTATAATATATTCTGCCTAAGAAATCCTTGATCAGATTTCAGTCACTTACAACCACATGAGTCTAACCTACCACCTGGCTTGGCCTCAAATGCCCAACTTCTCTGCCCAGAGTTGGGCCATGCTAATGTGGCAAAAGGGGTAATTCCATCAGAGCAAGCCTTCCCTCCAACCCTCAGGCTCAGCTGGAACTGTGGTTTCAGACAATAGCCCGCAGGGACCCTTACCATCAGGGCCAGGTAAACCAATGTGGATTTCTTCCCCTAAAGGTCAGCAAAACCTGGCACAGTGATTTTCCTCCGCCAGCAGCCAAATTGATCATTTTCTCAGGCTGCCTGAGTAATGCCGATTCCGAGCTTCAGATGTTCACAGCGGAGACTCTTCTCTTCTCCTGGATACCCTGGGGCTTTGTTAAACCTCTCTCTTTAGCTCAAGGAGTCAATGTCCAATCTCAGAAATGGCCCCATCTCACAATCCATGCAGGGGGCGGGTAATATTAAAATCCCCGGTGTTACTGCTGGAGTCTCACTGTCTCTCTTTAGGGTGGATGGTTAAAAATTCATGGTTATTTTCAAAGGAGAAAAAATGCTTAAACTGCTTTCCTATTTGCAAATGTTCCCTTTTTGATTTAAAATCAAACTTTTGTCTAGACAGGCACGGGTTTTTTGCTGACATATCTTGCCAGCTCAGAAAGCTTGAGGTTTTCCAAATGCAACACC
>NW_007727975.1:220389-222394 GCF_000696425.1 Galeopterus variegatus
AAAGGCCCCCCATCACCCAACTGCAGCTACTATTTCTCCTTCTCCTCCTAACTTTTTTTTTTCTTGTCTTCTCTTCTATTCCAAGTAATATGTGTCCACTAAAAAAAAAAAAAAAAAGAAAGAAAGAAAGGAAGAAATTGAATAAGCATGAAAAAGAAAATAAATACCTCCTCCCACAATCTTATCCTTCTAAAAATTTTCCCTGAATATATATATGTATATCCCACAGATGCCTATGTAGGTAACTTAAATATTATTCAAGAACTTTGCTGCTTAAAAAATAAAGTTTATTATCTCATAGTTTTCATGGTTCAGAAATTCAAGAGCAGCTTGTTTGGGCAGTTGTGGCTCAGGATCTTTGATGAAATTGCAGTTAGCTGTTGTTGGGGCTGCAGTCTCACCTGAAAGCTTGATTGGAGGAGGAAGGTCTACCTCTAAGATGGCACACACTAGCATGGCTTCATACTGGTGCAGGCTGTTGATAGGAGACCTCAGTTTCTCTCCAAGTCAACCTTTTCTGCCATAGGCTGCTTGAGTGTCCTCATACTCAAGCTGACTTCCTCCTAAGTGAGTCACCTAAGAGAAATCGAAGCAGAAACAGCCATAAAATTTTTGATTTAGCCTCAAAGTTATACTCTAGCATTTCTAATATATCGTATTGGTCATACAGATCAGCTCCAATGCAGGGCAAAAATGTGGGAGAAGACTACTTATGGCTTAGGAGGCAAGGATCATCAGGGTCCATGTTGGTGGCTGGCTACCATCTAATAAACATGTTGTCATCATACTTTTTTTTAAACAAAAAAATGACACTGCACATGTGCCAACTTGCCACTCATGTAAAAGACACTCATGTGAAAGACAAAAACCATATGATCATCTCTATAGATGCTGAAAAAGCATTTGACAAAATTCAACATTCATTCATGATAAAGACTCTGTACAAGTTAGGTATAGATGGAAAGTATCTCAACACAATTAAAGCCATATATGATATGCCCACTGTCAATATCATTCCGAACAGGAACTAGACAAGGATGCCCACTCTCACCACTACTTTTCAACATAGTGTTGGAAGTACTAGCCAGAGCAATCAGAGAAGAGAAGGATATAAAGGGCACCCAGATTGGAAAAGATGAAGTCAAACTGTCCCTGTTTGTGGATGATATGATCCTATATATTGAATAGCCTAAAGCCTCTCCAAAAATCTCCTAGAGTTGATAAACGATTTCAGCACAGTAGCAGGATACAAAATAAACACACAAAAATTAGTAGCATTTCTATACTCGATCAGTGAACTTGCAGAAAAAGAAATCAAGAAAGTTAGCCCATTTACAATAGCCACCAAAAAAAAATAAAATGGTTAGGAATAAAGTTAACCAAGGATGTGAAAAAATCTCCATGAAGAGAACTACAAACAACTGTTGAGAAAAATTAGAGAGGACACAAGAAGGTGAAAAGATATCCCATGCTCTTGGATTGGAAGAATTAACATTGTGAAAATCTCCATATTACCCAAAGTGACCTATAGATTCAATGCAATCCCCATCAAAATTGCAATGACATTTTTCTCAGAAATGGAAAAAACTATCCAGACACTTATATGGAATAACAAAAGACCACACATAGCCAAAGCAATCCTGAGGGGGTAAAAAAAAAAAATAGCTGGTGGCATAACACTACCTGACTTTAAACTATATTACAAAGCTATAATAACCAAAACAGCCTAGTACTGTCATAAAAACAGATACACAGATCAATGGAATAGAATAGAGAACCCAGAAATCAACCCATACACCTACAACCATCTGATCTTTGACAAAGGCACCAAGTCTGCACACTGGGGAAGAGACTGCCTCTTCAACAAATGGTGCTGGGAAAACTGGATATTCATATGTAGGAGAATGAAACTAGACCCCTACCTCTCACCATATACCCAAATCAATTCAAAATGGATGAAAGAATTAAATATACATCCTGAAACAATAAAAATCCTTAAAAAGAA
>NW_007727975.1:223398-230501 GCF_000696425.1 Galeopterus variegatus
TTAATATCCAGAATATACAAGGAACTCAAACAACTTTACAGTAAAAAAACAAATAACCCAATTAAAAAATGGGCAAAGGAGCTAAATAGGCTTTTCTCAAAGCAAGATATACAAATGGCCAACAGACACATGAAAAAATGCTCAACATCACTCAGCATCCAGGAAATGCAAATCAAGACCACTTTAAGATACCATCTCACTCCACTCAGTACGCCTAATATCCTAAAACCAGAGAATGATAAGTGCTGATGAGGTTGCAGAGAAAAAGGAACTCTCATACACCGTTGGTGGAACTGCAAAATGGTGCAGGCTTTATGGAAAATGGTATGGAGGTTCCTCAAACAATTACAGAAAGATCTACCATATGACCCAGCTATTCCACTGCTGGGAATATACCTGGAGGAATGGAAATCATGATGCCAAAGGAACACCTGTACTCCAATGTTTATTGCAGCACTATTTACAATAGCCAAGAATTGGAACCAGCTCAAATGTCCATCATCAGATGAGTGGATAAGGAAACTGTGGTATATCTACACAATGGAATACTACTCTGCTATAAAGAAAAATGAAATCCTACTATTTGCAACAACATGCATGGACTTTGAGAAAACTATATTAAGTGAAACAAGTCAGGCACAGAAAGAGAAATAACACATGTTCTCACTTATTTGTGGGAGCTATAAATAAATAAATAAACACAAACAAAGGGTGGGGTGGGGGGAAGAAGACATAACAATCACAACAATTCCTTGATCTTTTTAAGACAAGTGAACAGATATGATGTAGTGGGGGAAGGGAGTGAGGGAGGGGAGAAGAGGAATGGGTAAGGGGTCATGAAAATCGACTATAATGTATATTGGGAAATTTTAAAAAAAATGACACTACATATATGCCAACTTGCCACTCATATGAATGAATCACCTTGGAGAAGATCCTTCAGCCCCAGTCAAACCTTCATATGACTGCAGCCCCAACAACATCTAAATGCAACTTTATGAGAAATTCTGAGCCAAATCTGCCCTACAAAGCCACTCCTTGACCCACAGAGACTGTGAGATGATAAATGTATTGTTTTAAGCTATATTCGAGCTGTGCTATTTTCAGCATAGTGATCATTTATTCCTGTAAATGAATACAATTTTATAGCATCATTCTTCATGGGTCCCCAGGGGGGCACTGAAAATATGTGTTGTGTGTATGGGGTGTTTTAGGTTGTTACAATAACTGGCAGATATATGGAACCAGGTAAGGGAACTGTGGTAGAAATAATTGTTGCTCGCCTATATTTTCAGTTCTCTTCTTTTTAGAACCTATAAGGGGATTACATTTTCCCTCTCACTTGAAATTGGTTATAACCATGAGACTTGCTTGGCCAGTGAAATGAGAAAGGAAGTGATAGATGTCACTTTCAAGTGGAAGCATTTCATCGCCAAGGCTCAGCTCTTCAGCTCTCTCTTCTTTTGTTGGGACATTTGTGGAAACACACATGTCAGCAGTGCCTTTGTCAGCATGGAGCACTGAACAATGACAAACAGAACCCCGTTGACCCACTTCTTATATGTAACATGGACAACTAAGAAACTTTGGTTGTTTCAGGCCACTGAGTTTAGGGATGTCTTTGTTACTGCAGCATACCTTGTTCACACTGACTGATGCAGACTCCCAGGGCAGAAGGACAGCCAGGTCTCCTTAAGAGTTGGTCTAGGACCTTTCTGCTGTCAGATCTATTCCTCACCTTTCACTTGCTCTGTCCTGTATCTAAAGGGCTGGATCCTAGTCCCTGCAAGCTGCAGGCCCCAGCTTTTCTATCCCTTTGTTTCCACTGGTGGTGCTCATGACATATTGGTGGGCAGGAGAAAGGAAAAAGCCAGGTGTTTCTTCCCCTCCCTTTTTGTCTTAAGAAGCATCTCCAGCAGAAACTGCATCTTCTCTTTGTATTCAGCCACGTCCACAAGGCCCACTGTGATGCCACCTTTCATCATGGGACCCCAGCCTCAGGCTTCAGTCCTGTCACCTCTTTTTGTCCTCCAGCCTCAGGGTGGCAGCAGCTCCCTGCTGTCGCTAATCTCTGCTTTGCTTACCATCGCCTTTGGCTTCTTGGATTTTCCATCCCATGGAGAACCAACTCCCTGTATTCATGTCCCTCAGTTTCAAATACCCAGAATGGTTTCTGTTTTCATGATTGGACCCAGACTGATACCAAGGGCAACTCTGTGTTGGGGCCTATGGAAGTATGGTGAATATAGCAAAGAATGTGCCAGAGTCAGGTCTTTCCCCATGAGGATTTATAGTTCAACAGAGCAGCCAGACTTACAAGGTGATTGGTCCAAGGGGGGCATTACAGAGCCCTGTATACCTGGGAGCTCCAGTGCAGTCTTGGGGGCAGGAAGTTTGCCTTGAGTTAAGTAGCATTTTTAAACTGAGATACACAGGGGTTAGGCATGGGGAAGTTCCTGGTATTCCCCAGCTGGGAGGCAGGGGTTGGCCCAGGTGAGCTCTTTGGAACCCTTTGCTGACTGACATCGGGGGTGCTGGGTGGGATGGCTCCCTTCCTCCCTGTTTCCTGACACTTGTGCTCAGTTTGTCTCTAGCACTCAACCACCACTTGCACTCAGTCTGGCTGATTTGGATGCACCAGTTGGCTCTGTGGCTAACACGACTATGAGTCCAAGGGAAGCATCACATAACCACGTTGGGTTCTTGACTCCTTCAAGAAAATGTCTAGAGAACATGTGGAGTCTGGCCAGAGCATCCACCCATCCACCATCTATTTCCTTACATGTTCTGTACACCTGCTCAGAGCCTGGCACTCTGCTAGACACTGGGGTGCGAGGTGGCTACAAGATCAAGCAAAACGTTCTCTCTTTTCTTGAACTCATATTCTCATGAGGGACAAAAAGCCATGGAAAAGATAATTACAATGTATTTTGCAAAGCACAGAGGGAATGAAGAGGAGGGAGTGAATGACTTTGCCTGGATCGTCAAAAAAGCTTTCTCACAAGAAGTGACACTGAACAGGGTTTTGAGGGATGAGTAGGAGATGCCAGGTGGAGAAAGATGAAGCATTCTAGGCAATGGAAATAGCATATGTAAAGGTATAGAGTTAGAATTCAAAAAAATAGTTCATATTATATGCAGAGACTAGTGAGCTGAAGTGCAGGATACTCAAAGGACAGGGTGCGTGGTGGCAGTGTATGAGAAGAAAGTGGGAGGTTAGGATAGTATCAGATGGTGAATGGCTTTGAATGGCAGGCAAAGAAAATTGGATCTAAATATTTTAGAAGACTAGAACAGGGAAGTGCAATAGCTTGACCTGTATTTTGGAAAGACCTATGTAGCTGTTTTGTACAGGAAGTGTTTGTTCATTTATTTAACAAACATTTACTGAGTGTCTATATGTGTCAAGCATTCTACTAGGTGCTGGGAATAGCAGTGAACAAAACAAAAAACCGCTCCACTTTTTCTGAGTTTTCAGTCTAGTTTTCTATCTATTGTTTAAACAGATAGTAAAGAAGAAAGTCAACACACACACACACACACACACACACACACACACACACACACCCACCCACGCACACACACAAGTGCTGTGAAGAAAAATAAATAGGGTAATGTGACAGTGACTGCTAAGTGCTACTTAGATAGTCCAGAGCTGGCCCTGGGTGATTTGGGGGCTGGAGGGTGTTCCACAAAGTTGTTCCTTTGAGATAAATTTATTGTCCATTGAAGGAGAGAGGTTTGGATTTGAATAAAGGACAGACTAGAATTCATGGGAACAGAGGTGAGTCATGCAGGCAGAAGGGAAGTCTGGGAGACTAGTGAAGGTAATGTACTCGGCGATGGACACGCTGAGTTCAGGTCATCTATAGCAGGGCCACACTATGCCTTCACCTGATCCTGGTTTATTTTTCTCCTGGCCATACTACATTTCCCAGCTTCCCTTGCAGCTTGGTGGGATCATGTGCTTGAGTTCTGCCCAGTGGAATATGGGCAAAAGTGGCATGTGTCTGTTCTAGGCCTGGCCTCTAAAACTTCCCACACACCTTTCTATGCCTTCTCTTTGTTCACCTGCTAGCCATATGTAAAGGTCCAGCAGAAGACTCTGATGCCCTGTAACTCAACTACTGATATTGTGGACCAGATACTTCTTTGTTGAGGAGACTGTCCTGTGTTTTATAGGGTATTTAGCATCATCCCTGACTTTTACTAACTAGACACCAGTTGTCCCTGACTCCAGATAATCAAAAGTATCTCCAGACATTGCCAAATGTTCCTGTTTGAGAACCATCGACCTAGAAGATGGCAGAGCCGTAAGACAGAAGCTTCCTGGATCCCTAAATAACTGTATGGAGAAGAGGACACCTTGCTGATCCTCACTGGACCATGAGATGAATGAGAAATAAACCTTTACTGTGTTACACCACAGAGACGTTGGGGTTGTTTGTTATGGCAGCTTAATCTACCCTAACAGACCATTCACATCTGGAGCTCATCTAAGTCTGGGCTGGAGTTCCAGACTTTGGAATTATCAATCAAAGCTGTGAGAGAGCCTGGAATGGCCAAGAAAGAATGATATGAGAAAGGAGGGGCTGAGGCCTGAATGCTCAGAAATAGGACATGTTAAGATATGTACAAAGGAGGAGGAGGAATCCCCAGAGGAAGCTTGATGGCAAGAGGTCAGAGTTCAGCCAGGAGAAAATGGTGCCATGGGTGCTAATGGGGGAAGGATGGGAGCCCAACTGGGAAAGAGGGTATAATAATTTACTTGAGTTGCTAGCTCTTACATGAATGCTAAATCAAAAGCTTTAAGAATCTGGAAAATAAGTAACAATCAGCATGGAACAAAGACATTGAAGGTCAGGCAGCTGGTTTCCAGTCTCGGCACATTCCTTGGCTCTGGAGGCAAATCACTCTTCACTCTAAGCTTTGCATCTTTGTCCTTTAAAGACTAGCGTTCCCAGATTTGCAGGATAAATGAGGCAAAATCTATAGAAGGCTTTAATCTGGCTTCCACCTCCTTTCAACCCTGCCCTGGCACCCCAAAGAAAGGTGTTATATAAATAAAAAATACTGTCATTACAATGTGCTGGACAAGTGTTAGATAAAGATCAGAGGAAGGCTGAGACCCTTAATGACCACTGCAGTTGGGGGGAGGCATGATTCCATCCTTGTGTTTCAAGAAGTTTGTAAAGGAAGCCATGTGGCAGAGACTCACTAGGATGGTTTAAAAAATGAAGGAAATTCCCCATTTCCTGGTTGTAAGAAAATACGGGTGGAACAAGCCTTATATGAGCTGATCATGACTCCGACTTTGATGTCGGATGAATGACAATGATCTCCAAGGCAGGAACACAATGTAATGAACTCACCCTGGCTTTTCCATGAAAAACAAAATCACTGAAGGGGCCTTGTGTTGGAAAACAAAGGCGCTCTGACTTGCAAGGTCTGGAAGAGGAAGGCTTGGGGGATGTTCCTGAGCTGTGGCTAATGGGAAATGAAGGCATGAGGGCTGCTGGGCCAAAGTCGTGGGTCCAAGCTGGATTTTGTGGTGGCGTCTACACTGCTGCATTAATGTAGCAAACATTTATGAAAGGCCTACTATGTGTGTGGACTTGTACTTGGGTCTATTAGTATAGAAATCAATAAGAAGGTTCACAATCTAATGGAAAAGTCAGAATCCTTGATTCCTTTTTCCCTTCCTTTCTTCTTTCTTTTCTTCCTTTCCTTTTTTCCCAACAATATTTATTGAGTGCCTACTATGTGCCAGTCATTGTGCTGGACAATAGGGATATGGGGATGAATTTGGTAGATATGGTTCCGTCTTCAGGGAGGCTAAAGTCTAGCTGGGAAGACAAAGCATTATATGAGCCACATGATAAAGTGTGTTAAGGGCTATGAAGTACAGAGGACACTGGATGCTCACAGTAGAAGCCATGGAAATGGGGAACTGGCCAATAATGAAATAGCCAGAAGAAGCCGGGATGGACCCCAAAGGGAAGGTCAGGTTTCAAAGGTAGAGGAGATGATGTTCCTTAAGCTGGGTTTTGAAGGATGAAGAGGAGCTCCCAGGTGGAAGGAATGGAAGAAGGGCATTCCAGGTGGAGAAATGTCAAGACAGAGAGCCATGGAGGTTTGAAAGAGTGCACTGAGTTTGTGGCAATTACAAATAAATATGGGAGTGCTGGTGCAGAAAGTTCAAGAAACAATGAGAGGGGAGTCCAGAACAATAAACAGGACTCAGATCATGGATGATCTTTTATACCAAACTGTGAAGTTGACTCTGAAAGCAATAGGGAGCCATTGAAGGATTGNGGGAGTGCTGGTGCAGAAAGTTCAAGAAACAATGAGAGGGGAGTCCAGAACAATAAACAGGACTCAGATCATGGATGATCTTTTATACCAAACTGTGAAGTTGACTCTGAAAGCAATAGGGAGCCATTGAAGGATTGTGAGCAGGGAAACAACGTGATCAAGTTTGTGTTTTGGCAAAAGCACTCTGGCTACCAAATAGATTATGGTCTTGAAGGATGAGACCAGAGAGATGAGTCAGGAGACGACATCCCAGATGGTGTGCATGGTCAACCTTGGCTCCAGTGGAGGATTCTGTGGTTGGAAATAAGGAGTGAGGATCTGAGCCTTTGCTACAAAGCTGCTGACTTCTTGCCTTGACATGGGCTGGTGGCAGAGGCTTGGGATAACTGCCTTTCAATTATCACTATTATTCAGTAAAATATGCAACCATGAGTCAGATGGTCAAAGGTACTGCTGGGTGGTTTATTGGAGGATTGGGATTAGAGTGCAGTGAAGAATTAGGTACACTACTCAATTTCTCCAGCATGTGATATGGCTTTGCATGTACATGTAGGTGTGAGGCTGGGTATTTCTGCCTAGAGGCACACTGAGGAGAAAATGACTTCAAAGGTGAAAGTTAGCCTTTATGGTGGGGGGTGGGAAGGAAGGAAGGCGGGGTATCATACAATCTGCACCTTCAAAAAAATGTGAAAGCAAAGTTTATTTATTAGAAATGTAATAACTTTTGTCTTTTAATAGTTGTGCAAATTGTGGAACCCACGTGCTCTTCCTGAACCTCAGTTTCCTTA
>NW_007727975.1:231994-238748 GCF_000696425.1 Galeopterus variegatus
AGAATTTAGTAGAATGTACTAGAAAGGAATTTGGAATTTTAAAAAAGAACTGGGAGTCTATACCCAACACCATATCCCATCAAACAGAATTACGTCCATATGTGCAATGAAAGATGCACATAGGATTTTCTTAGCATCATAAACTTGAAACAAACGAAATACCCACCAATAGCACAATGGATACATTAATGACTGTGTATGCTCACGGTGGAATACTATACAGCAGTTAAAAATAAAATGTTGCTACATAAAACAACATAAATCCCACAGACATAATATGGAGAAAAAGAATCTATACACAGAAGAAGAAAGCTATGATTCTATTTCTTTAAAGTGAGAAAGGTAAAAACCAAACTATGGGGAAGTAGCAGTACACCCACCCCTTCTTCTGTTATCCTTGATTTTCCCTCGTGGTACCATCTTTCTCCCCACATTTGGTCTTTGGCCTTTAAGGGGAACGGACCTACTTACTGTTCCCAATTTGGCTGATCAGCACATTCCATTCCTTGGGCCTCAGTGATAGGTTCAGGGTCATTTGACCCGAGGCAGTCTAGTGGGAACCAACAGTCCTAGAACTCTGGCTGGAAATAATGGGAAAGAAGAGCTCTCTTTTTCGTAGGGTTGCTGATCTGGTAGGACATCTGCTGGGAACTGCAGGAGGGCATATTGCCACCATGAGTGATGAGCCTTTCTACAAAGGAAGCCAATACAAGCTGGGCTGAGAAATGGAGAGGGACCAACAGTCCTAGAACTCTGGCTGGAAATAATGGGAAAGAAGAGCTCTCTTTTTCGTAGGGTTGTTGATCTGGTAGGACATCTGCTGGGAACTGCAGGAGGGCATATTGCCACCATGAGCGATGAGCCTTTCTACAAAGGAAGCCAATACAAGCTGGGCTGAGAAATGGAGAGGGACTGGCTCCAGGCAATCTGAGTTGGTTTCTCTGTCTGGACTAGGAAGCGTCTGTCTATTCTAACACCCACGTCAGCACCTGGCCGGGGAAGGGTAAGGAATAGGATGTTGCAGAAAGGGAGTGATGAGGTTCACTCCACATTTTCTACCACTGCCATTTTTCCTGACTGATAAGGACTACGGTAAAAATGACCTGAACTCACCAGGTGCCACAGGACTTAGAAAGTGCACCTCTCTCCTTCACCCTCCATTTCATCTCCCAGACCTCAGTTTCTCCTTCCATAAAATGGGTATGCCTGTGCAGGGCAGCCATTTTGGTTGGGCAGCATGTTAATTCCCATTATTTACTTGTCTATGCCTGCCCCTAACCTTAATGAAAACTTGACTCTTTAAAGTAGAATAATAGCGAACATGTTGAGCACTCGATGTGCTCTAAGCATCTACCAGTGTTGCTACTTCCTTGAATTCTCAGGGCACTCACCCTGTGAGGAAGATGTTGTTGCTATCTTTGTTTTGTACCTGGGGACACTAGCCTGGGAAGGAAGGTCAAGGTCAAGGTCACATGGGCTGCCATGTAGAGGAGCATAGAGTTTTAATGAGATTTTGCTTCCAAATGGGCACCGTTTCACAATTTCCAAATGGCTTTGCTCCTCACCTGATTTCTGGAACTGATTGCTTGTTTCCATCTGACAGATAGAGAAACAAAGGTTCAGCAGTTGTAGGAAACTTGCCCAAAGCCACACAGAGCTGGGCTGCTGCTGTTGCTGTTGCTGCTGCTGCTGGTGATGATTGACACCCTGTAGGGAGCCCTTAATTAGGTCATAGTAACATACAGTGTTATTATCTCCATTTTACAGATGTAGATCCCGAGGCTTACAGATTTAAGTCACTTAATCCAAATTATATAGCTAATTATGATGGAGTTCGGATTTGAACCCAGGCACTGTCTTATGCTCTGTTTCCAGAAATAGAATCTGAAGCCGGTCCCTGAGCCTCCTGGACCATACACTGTCTCATTATTTGGAAAGAAACTCAGTAAGGGGGGGGGGGCCACGAGGGCAGAGGGAGAATATGTCCAGCATTTCAACCTCATTGTTCCCCACTTGGCAGCCCCCTCTGGTTCAGGTAAATAGAAGGGATTCCGTCATTGTTTGTCCCTGGTCCTAATGACTTTCGTCTTTGTGTCTTCGGAGCCAGACCTCACCCCTGGGAAGCTGGCCTGGGGCCTGGGAGGCACCAGCCGCCTCCACGAACAATGGCTTTTGTTCTTCACACTTTCCCTATCAAAGCCTCACAGCAGGGATGGCCTTCAGAGGCGCTGGGCGCCTGGATAATTCCTGTGCCAAAGCTTGAGCTGGGGCAGGAAAGGAGGGGTCAGGTGCAACTTTGACCCAGTTAAGTTCCTCTGGGGTCCACTGTCCTGTGTGGGTGAGAATAAACCCTAGCAGAGGCTATGAATAGCTGTTCTCTGGTTATCTTCTGGGAGTCGCAGATCTGGAAATTATATTGGCCAGGGAATATCAATTACGGCAATGATGATGATGATGATGGTGATGATGATGATGATGATGATGATAATGCCTTAGCTATATTTATTGTGTGCTTACTATGTTCTGGGCACTCTGCTAAGTATTACGTAAATGGTAACATATAATTCTAACAACACCCAAAGGCAAAAACTGCTATTGTTATCCATGGTTTTCAGATGAGAAAAATGAGGATGGGGAAGTAAATAACCTGCCCCAGGTCACAGAGCAGGATCTTGAACTCAGGTCTATTTCACTCCAAAGCCAATGATCTTTATCACTGGGTTCAGGTTTGTCTTCAAAACAATGAGCAGCCTGAGAGGTGGACAGAGCAGGTGTGTTGGAGGCAGGCACACCTGGGTTCTGCTGCTTCACCAAGCCATGCAACCTTGGGCTGGTGCCTCTGATCTCAGCCTGTTTTTCCTCATCTGTGAAATGGATGGGGTGTCTTAATGCTTGCAGACTAGATTCCCTGCAGGAAATAGAATCCACCCTCGATGGTTCAAACTATGAGAGTTTAATCAAGGGGCTACTTATAGAGGGGAGGGCAGGGTTAAACGAATAAAGAGGGGGTGCTGAGACACCCGGAGTCTAGCAACAGAGAAAGGGAGCTGTTATTGTGTACAGGCTAAAGCAGGAAAAATGGTTTCAGGGGCTCCATTAGGGCTGGGCTAAGGATGGATGAGCCACCTGGCAGGAGTCTGGGAGGGACATCCCCCTGCCAGAACGTGATTCCGAGTCAGGGAGGAAATAGGGAAGAAATACTCCAGCCTCTCTCTCCTTTTCCTGCCAATGATTCCCACTGAATGATCCCAACTGGACGCCAGAGCACAGGGGGCTCTGGGGGATATCATTCACAGGGGTCAGCTTCTGGGGCACAGGCAGGACAGAGAAGGGTGGAGAACAGGGGGCGAAGTAGATGGAGAATAACTGGGGCCCTGCCTTCTAGGCAGCCCCTTGTGAAAAATGAATAGGGTTATTTATGGAAAGTGCCTCATGCATAGGAGGTGTACAGCAAATCAGTTTTGTTTTATTAAGTGACTACTCAGTGCCAGACACAGGTTGAGGTCTTAGGGATACTTGTTAGTCATCTCTTCACAAGAGGCAAAACAATATCCTGGTAAAGGGGATAAATTCTGGAGCAGATGGCCTAGATCCAAATCCTGCTCTTCTGCCTCCTAACTGAATGACCCCAGAAAATTAATTTAACCTTCTTGTGCCTCAGTTTCCCCATCTGTCATAACACTAGTACCTACACCTTGCAGTGGTTTGGGAAGAACTGAATGAATTACAACATGTGAAACTCTCAGAGAATGCCTGGCCCCTGGCCAGTCCTTAGTAAACACTGGCTATGTTATATTTCAAGACGCTTCCATTTAAGAAGGGCTGCCAGACAACTCAGCTAAGTACAAAGTGTGATATGCTTTCTCAGTCTAAGGAGTAGATATTGATTGGAGAGCAGTGACAGGAAGCCTGCTTTGATCAAGTGGCTCAAGGAAGCCCTCTCTGAGGAGGTGACTTTGAGCTGAGATATGAAGGATGAGTGAGAAGACTCCAGGCCCAGAGAAGAGCGGTCCAGGCAGCAGGAAGAGCAGGTGCAAAGGCCCTGAGGCAGAAGCAACTTGGGATGTTCAAGGAACAGCAAGATCATGAAGCCAGGGGACAAGATTAGTAGTTGCAGTCAGAGAGGTGTCGTGGGCCTTGGAGGCCAGTGTAAGGAACTTGGATTTTCTTCTGGTAAGACAAGAAGCTCCTAAAAGATTGTTACACTGAGAAGGGACATGACAGAATGTACTAGTCTAGGTCTTCCAAGAAGCAGATGCCAAGATGGGATTCAATGTGTCAGGATTTTATTAGGGGAAGCACCTGTTGGATAGAAACTGGAGAGAGAGAGAGCTGGAAAAGGCTGCAGAGTTGTGGGACTGGCATACAGGTCTGGCTTCTAGTGAAGGAGAGATGGAGGGAAGGTTGGGTGATCCAAGCCTTCCAGAATATGGTTCTGAATGAAATCTAAGGAAGATTCAGTCTAAGGAAGATTCAGCAAAGTCATGGGGAGTCATTGAGCTGTCAAAGGAACTCTGTGTCTCCCAGAAACAAGTCTGTCTTATTATCCTGCCATTTTCAGACATTGGCTGGGGATGGCCCAAAGGAAACATGACCTCCTGTAAATGCGGGAGGCTTTCAGAGCCCAACAGCTGGGACCCTCAATCCATTGTGCTCCCCGTAATTGTTGTTCCGCAAGGTGCACTTTCACGTTGCCCCACCTGACTTGAATTTTAGACATACACTTGGGCTATTCCAAGAAGATAGGCTGGGAAGGAGGGCAAGAGACACACTGATGAATATTGAAGGGTCTAGTTTCAAAGGCCCACACAAAAGGGCATTGTGGGAAGCCCCAGATAAAACTCGGCATGGAGGCTAGACAGAGGTGTGATCCTCCCAGTGAGTCAGGCCCTGCCTGGCTCCATCCCTGCCTGCGCAGCCTCCGACACCCCGCAAATCCCCTGTCTCCCTGGAGGAAGTCAGGCCTGTAGCCGGGCTTCCTGCTATTATGCCATTTTTACAGCCTGGACTTGATTTAGGTGTTACGCTCTTGCTAAGAATATGCCCTGACACTTGAAAGGAACCTTTATTATTGTCCTAATTTGTGAAGAATTAGTTGTTGCTTTTTTTTCTCTCCCTTCTCCCCTTTCTTCTCTGCAGGGTCAGGCTGGAGCCGAGTTATTGTTGTTAAATTTAGATCTGAAACTATATTGGGCCTGGGCTTGTGTCCCTGTGCTTTCACTTCTCAGAACAGGAAGGAAGGCCTCAGCTGGGGAGTTGCAGAAAGCCAAGAAGCTGCTCTGAAGGCCTCGGGGAAATGTGTTTCGGTGGAAACCACTAGATGTGCTTAGGAGGGACCAGATTCAGATAGTGTCTTTCTGTGGTTTAATCAAATGATTTTTCCCCAGCCTTCTGGTATACCTGTGGGCCAGGTCTGCCACCATGGTAGGTTAGAGTGTGGGAGGTGGGAGCCATATTGTGTGGCTTTAGACAGGGCACTCCTGCTCAGCTTCCTCATTGGTTCAGTTTCTCCATCTGTAAAGTGGAGATAATGATACCACCTCTCTGCTAAGGCTGATGGTGGATCATCCGAGGGGGCACAAACAAAGCATTTAGTGAAGTGCCTGGTGCATGCTTACTTAATATGTGTTAGTTGTTATTATGTGCTCTGGGTTTCTTGGCCAGTGGGGTTTAAATTTAGAACATATC
Source organism: Galeopterus variegatus (assembly GCF_000696425.1). Taxonomy (NCBI): domain Eukaryota; kingdom Metazoa; phylum Chordata; class Mammalia; order Dermoptera; family Cynocephalidae; genus Galeopterus; species Galeopterus variegatus. The sequence continues at coordinate 237,683 of NW_007727975.1, forward strand.
AAGGGAGGTCTTAGAGATAAAAAGGATCCCATGGTAAAGCATTAAATGACCAACTGAATGAACTTACTAGTTAATAAAGAATTAAGTGAGAGTTATTAAGAAATATCAAAAGTCATTTAATGATACTAGCTAATGTCGACTGAACACTTCCCACATACTGAATGAACTTACTAGTTAATAAAGAATTAAGTGAGAGTTATTAAGAAATATCAAAAGTCTTTAATGATACTAGCTAATGTCGACTGAACACTTCCCACACGTCTAGCATTGAGTTAAATCCTTTCCATAGAGGATCTAGACAGCATAGTAGTTGAGAGTGGGGGCTCTAGACCAGATCACCTGGTGTACAATCCCAGCACTGATACTTAGCAGCTGTGTGGCCTTGGTAAGCTACCTTACTTCTCTGAGCCTCAGTTTTCTCATCTTTAAAGTTCGGGTAATTTGTTAATGCTTCAAAGAATTAATTTACTGAAGGTGCTAGTACTTAGAAAGTAGTGCTTACATGTTTGCTGTTATTTACAAAATTATTTTGTTTAAACACCTCAATCCCCCGAAATAGATACTATTATTCCCATATTACAGGTGATCAGTCTGAGGCTCAAAGAGGTCAAGCAAGTCGTATAAGGTCACAGTATTAGTGTATTAGTTACTATTGCTATATAACAAGTTGTTCCAAAAGTTAGCAGCTTAAAAAAGAAAACATTTATTATCTTACTTTGAGTAGCTTACTTGGGTGGCTCTGTCTGAGGGTCTCTCATGAGGTATCAGTCAAGATGTTGGCAGAGCTTGTAGCCAACTGAAGGCCTGACTTGGGGTGGAGGATCTGCTTTCAAGATGGAGCACTCACATTGCTGTTTGGCAGGAGGCCTCAATTTGTTGCCATGTAGGTTGCTCCACAGAGCTGTCTGAGCACCCTTACAATATGGTGGCCAGTTTCCCCTAGAGTAAGTGATCCAAGAAAAAGCAGGGCAGAAGCTCTTGAGAATACTTGAGAGAGAATACTCAAATACTCATAAAACAGAATACTCTCTCTTATGTCCTAACGTCTGAAGTGATAAGCTATCAC
>NW_007727975.1:239441-246755 GCF_000696425.1 Galeopterus variegatus
TGAGAGAGAATACTCAAATACTCATAAAACAGAATACTCTCTCTTATGTCCTAACGTCTGAAGTGATAAGCTATCACGTCTACCATAGTCTATTGGTCATACTGGTCAACCCTGATACAATGGGAGAAGGAATTAAACAAATATGAGAAGAAGGATGGGATCATTGGGGATCATCTTGGTGACTGCCATCACAGTCACCCTGCTGGTAAATAGTGGAGAAAGAATTTGAGTTCAGACCCTGCATTCTGCCTTGATGGATGTGCCCTGTACCTACCATATGCCAGGATCCCAAAGCCCTCAAGGAGCTCACAGGCCAGTAGAAATCTGACAAAAAAATGCAGCAATTGCCTTGGGGGCAATTAGGATCAGAACATAAACTGTGGAAGCTCAACAGAGAGTCTTCTTGTTTAGGCAGGGAGATAAAGAGAGTTGGTCTGGCTGAGAAGCTGGAGGAAAACAATTGGGGAACAGGAGACTGCATATGCAAAGGCCCAGGGATGAGATAAAGGAGTTCACTGTGGCTGGGGTGTGGAGTTCCTTCTTTGTAGTTGTGAGAGATGAGAGTTGAGAGGCATCCAAAGGGTCAGTTCTCATAAGGGCATTGTAGGCTATACTACAGAGATTGCACTTCATCCTCAGGGTCAAGGAAGAAAAATGATCAAATCTACACCAGCCATAAGAGCATAGGACCTGGGATGGAAAATAATGGATCCTGGCTGAAAGATCTTAGCAAAATCCCTGTCCCTCTCATAGCTCCAGGGTCCTCACATCTATAAAACAGGGATAACCACAATATTGATCTCATGGACTTATTGTGGGGCCAAAGAGATGAGAGGTATGAAGATAGATGGGAAAATGTAAAGGGCCCCATGGATGGGAGTCCTTCACTGCAATCATTGTAGAGGTGGTGCTGCCGCCAAGTGTAGGCTGAGGGGCTGAAGGAATGAAGAGTGGGAGGATGGGAGATGCACTGGCTTTTCTGCCTGGCTCCCTCTTCAGCTGGACTCTTTTCTCAAGATATCATTTCTATTTGCCCATCAATGGAGTGTGTAAGAGAGAGAAAGGCCCAGAACAGGTCTGAGAGCAAGTCCCTGACTCTTAGACTACACTTGTTTGATGAAAAGAGCTCATAGAAGTACAAAACCTGGCACTGACAGAATCCTGGCTTCTCCCCTTGCTAGCTGCATGACCTGGAGCTGCCAGTTAAATTCACCAACCTGGGGCCACCAATTAAACTCACTGAGCCTCACTTTGATCCTCTGTAAGATGGGGATGCTCATGACAGCACCATGAGAACAGGGGCCTTTTCTGTCTTATTCACTGTACTAGAGCAATATTGACACATAGTAGGTCCTCATTAAATGTATGCTGAATGAGGACAGGAATTCTCACTGCCTGATGATTTAGAAATCTAGGTTCTATGGTGCCTCTGTCCCTCCCTGTCACTGTTTGTGCTGTTCTCTTGTCCTAGAATGCCCCTCCTCATTTCTCCGTTCATCCAAGCAAGCCAAGTCTTCGAGCCTACTATGTTGAAATGACCCCTTCTTTTAAGTCCTCCATGAATATGTGAGAAAGGACCTCAGGGTCCACCACTGACTACATCTGTGACCTCAGGCAAGATCCATGATCTCTTTGTGACTCAGTGTCCTTATCTGCTCAAATGAGGGTAATATTTATACTTATAACCCATAAGGTTATTCGACGGTTAAATGAGGTAGTGCCCAGCACATAGGAAGAGCTCAAAAGTATTAACTCTGGGTTTTATTAATTCCCAGTAGAAGCCCAAATCCTTAGTGCTGCTCTCACCCCTCTACCCATCACCCCCACCACATTGGCTTCCTTGACATTTCTGCAACACACCAACATATCCCTGCCCGAGCAGTTCTCTTCACCAGAAACACTCATCCCCCAGTTATTCACAACACTTACTTCCTTACTTCCTCCACGTCTTCCCTCAAACCTTCAGTTCAGTGATAATGGACCTCATACGATTTCCACTTCAAATTGTATCGCTCCCCCAATTGAAATAGACTCTGTTCCCCCACCTTATTTTCCTATGTGGCATTTGTCTCCATTTGAATACATCTGGTCTACCATGTTGTTCATGTATTCATCTTACTTATTTTGTTTTCCAGCATTAGAATGGGAGCTCCTGAGGACTGAGATTTTGACTCTCATGTACATGCTGTGTCCCCAGTACCTGGTAGACAGCAAGCTTTCAGTTAATCCTTGTTCAATGATTTAATGAAAGAATGAAGGATTGAAAAAGTCTTTGTGAGAAGGTGAGGTTTGCTTCTCCCACTGTCTTTGCTATATGTAGCTCCCAGAAAGTTAGATCTAGTGGTCTCTTGCAGAGGAGGAATCAAAAGGCTCAGAGAGGTGGAGACACTTCTGAAGGCCACACAGCTAGTAACAGCGAATATTTAAACAGCACCCGCTACATGCCAAGGAGTGTTTATAGGAGATGTATATTAGTTCCCTATGGCTGCTGTAACAGAGTGCCACAAACGAGTTGGCTTAAGCAACAAAAATTTATCATCTCACAGTTCTGGGGGTTACAAGTCCAAGATCAATGTGCTGGCAGGCATTTCTTTGAAGGCATTTTGAAGGAACTGTTCCAGACCTCTCTCATAGCTTCTAATAGTTCCTTGACTTGTGGCAGCATAACTTCATTCTTCACATGGGGTTCTCCCTGTGTATATGCCTGTGTCCAGATTTCCCCTTTTTATATTGGGTTAGGTACCCACCTTATTCCAGTATGACCTCATCTTAACTAATTATACATAGCTCAAAGATCATATTTCCAAATAAGGTTATATTCTGAGGTACTGGGGCTTAAAACTTCAACATATGAAATTTTGGGGGACACAATTCAGCCTATAACATGGGGAAACTGAGACACATTGTCATCAAGTGTTTTTCCCCAAATGAGCACAGCTAGTAAGTGGTANGAAACTGAGACACATTGTCATCAAGTGTTTTTCCCCAAATGAGCACAGCTAGTAAGTGGTAATGCCACTGTTTGAACCCTGGACAGTCTGACTCCATAGTCCATACCCTGCACCATGACACTGAATGCAGCAGTGAACTTGAGCATCCAGAACTGGGTCAGAGTACTGTGTTTTTGCTTTGAGGGAATAGGTGAACAAGGAGATTGAAAGAGGGGACTACTATCAAGGCAGGTGGCTAATATCCAAAAACTTGGCTAGTGCCACTGTTTGAACCCTGGACAGTCTGACTCCATAGTACATACCCTGCACCATGACACTGAATGCAACAGTGAACTTGAGCATCCAGAACTGGGTCAGAGTACTGTGTTTTTGCTTTGAGGGAATAGGTGATCAAGGAGATTGAAAGAGGGGACTACTATCAAGGCAGGTGGCTAATATCCAAAAACTTGGCTATCTTTCAACATACAAATGAGAAAAGGGCTTCCGCAGAGGAGGCAGCAACAGGAGTGTGCAGAGTTGATGGAGATTGGCAGGTGGCACTCCCCTCCCCCATTCCATTACCCTCTCCCCTTCTCTGCCCCTGACCTCCAGCCCTCCACCTGGACAGACAGCAGGAGCCAGCTGTCTGCAGAGGGGGAGCTGAATGAGGCTGCTGAGAAGGGCAGGAAAATGGTTCCTTGGAGGACTGTATAGATTTCCCTGCATAGAAAGAACTTCCCACTCCTCTGAAGAGTGGGGGCAAGGCCCAAGCAGAGATAAAAATATCTCTTATCCTTTTTTATAATTCAGGAGGATGTCAATCATTGAATGAGACCAAGCCAGGAAGGTCTGGTGATGGATAGGAGAGATGCGGCTGAAGAGTGAAACATATTGGAAGGGCCTCCTGCAGTACAAACTCCCTGGCCACCCAGCTGATGTCACAAGAAGCTTGGGACACATGGCATTACCACCTCAAACAGAGACAGGCTAAGTGCATTCTAGATATGGTTGGCATATCATATCTATCTAATGAGATTTACTTTAGTCAGGACACTGCCTCTGAATTATCACATTTAATCCTCACAAAGCCCAAGAGGTAGGTATTATTACGCCCCTTTTACAGATGAGGAAACTGAGGCTCAGAGAGAAGAGACAGTGTCAGCATTTGAACCCAAGCAGTCTGGCAAGCCCATGCATTTCTCCGCTATGAAATCTCAAAGCCCATGCATTTCTCCGCTATGAAAATCCACTTTCTAGAGGTAGATAATGTGTAACTTACTCCAGCAATCTCTCTGCTCTTTTCTAAATAGCTTTTCATTAAGTAGAGCCCGAAGTCAACTCATGGGGAAGACTTGATGAGCATTGCAGTTATGGTGACCTTCTCAGTGTGCAGCCGTCTTCCGAGTCCAAGTTTTCCTCTCCTTTTGCTCTTAATGGACAACCATAGTAGCCTCTTAATGGGTCTCTCACTCTTGTCCCTGTTTATCTATTCTGCATGGAGCAACCAGAGTGACCTTGAAAAACCAAAAACCTGGGAAGTTCTTCAAAAAATTAAAAATAGAATTACCATATGATCCAGCAATCCCAGTTCTAGGTATATACCCCAAATAATTGACAGCAGGGGTTGGAAGAGATACTTGTATACCCACGTTCATAGCATTATTCACAATAGCCAAAAGGCACAAACAACCCAAGTGTTCATTGATGGATGAATGGATAAACAAAATATGATATATCCATACAATGGAATATTATTCAGCCTTAAAAGGAAGGACATTCTGACACACACTATAACATGGATGAACTTTAAGGACATTATGCCAATTGATATAAACCAGTCACAAAAAGACAAATACTCTGTGATTCTACTCATATGAGGTACTTAGAGTAGTCAAAATCACAGAGACAGAAAGTGGAATGGTGGGTGCCAGGGGCTGGGGGAAGAGGGAATGGGGAGTTAGTGTTTAATGGGTAGAGTTTCAGATTTGCCGATGAAGAGCTCTGGAGATGGGTGGTGGTGACGGTTGCACAACTATGTGAATGTACTTAATGCCACTAAACCATACACTTAAAAATGGCTGAGCGGTAAATTTAATGTTATGCATATTTTACTGCAATTAAAATTAATATTTAAAAATCTGCCACAGATCTGATCATGTCATTTGGCTGCCTCACATCCATCAATAGTGTCCTTTGTTTTAAGATGAAAATGAAAATCTTTTACGTGGCCTCCGAGATCCAAGTGGCGTCTGCCCATCTCTGTCAGCTTGTGTCTTAGAGTGAGGGAGTGAGATTTTATACTGTTTTGGTGGCTGAAACAATGGTAGTAATCATGGTCACATTATTTATGAAGGACAGACTCTTAAGGTGGGCCCATGATCCCAGAGTAGAGGGCGTATTAGGGGGTGGTGGGCTCTGGGATCAGTCAGATCTGAGTTTGAATCCCTGTTTTGCAATTGACTAGCTGGGTGATTAGGGCAACTGACCACCTATCTCTGAGTTTGAGCTTTGCTCTCTGTAACATGGGGCGATGATACTTACCTGGACATAAATTCTTAAACTTCATGCCTGACACATTGCTAGTACTCAACAAATACTATCTACTATTTGTTAGTAGTATCTATTTCTATTTCTCCATCCTATATCCTCAGCTTTAGGCCTAGTCTGTGATGAATGGGCCAAGCTGTGAGTGAGATTGGTATTTACAAGAATGAACGTGTTATTTCTTTCTAGTGGATTGGGGAAGGCTACATGAGGAAAGAGGATGCTGTCGAGGTGGATTTTCACTAGGCAATGCAGTGAGCTACAGAACGAAGTTTGGTGAGGCACAAAGTTTATTTTGTCTTTTCCACAACTGTTTAGTCCTTCTTTACAGTCATGTTCTTTGCTAAGTTCCAGCTCCTAGCTCCAAAGAACGGCCTCTCCACTTTAGCCATAAGAAGTCTAGAGAAGATCTCCATAAGTGCCTGTGCACGGTAACGCGGCAGTACTAGAGTGGTGACTGAGAGCACCGACCCCAGAGGCAGACTCCACGAGTCCCAGCTGAGGCACCTTGAACCCATCATTCACCCCTCACAGTGTCCTCTGCTGTAAGAGAGATAAAGATAGCACCTGCCTCAGGTAACGCGGCAGTACTAGAGTGGTGACTGGGAGCACCGACCCCAGAGGCAGACTCCACGAGTCCCAGCTGAGGCACCTTGAGCCCATCATTCACCCCTCACAGTGTCCTCTGCTGTAAGAGAGATAAAGATAGCACCTGCCTCATCAGGGTGTGCCAAGGGCCATTGAGGCAAACCACATAAGGCACTCGCACAGAGGAAGCTCTGGAGAGCAGCAGCTGCTGTTGTGATGACATCTTCCCCAGTTCAGTCACTTAGGAGCTCCCAGCCCTCTTCTGGGTTTGCAGAGCACTTGGTTGCTAAGAATTTTTCAGAGCCTGACTCGCATCACCACGGGGTACCCCTTCTTCATCTTTACTCAAACCAGAGCTCCTTGTGAGCTGGGTCGATTCATCCATGTCTCTCCAGCACCTGGAACGCAGTAGGCGCTCCAGAAATACCTCCAGAATGGAGTTCTCAAGAATGGCAGGAAGAGAGGTGAAGTCATGAGGAACACCTTGCTTCTTAGAAGGAAGGGACAGGTTTAGGATCATCGGGGGAAGCTGCTCTGTAGAACTCTGCACTAGAACACAATTTCAATGGAGCCGGCAGCATGGGCATCGCCCTGTTTAATCATCTAGAAACATTATTCTGGGAGAGTGTCTATAGGTGTCACCAGACTGTCAAAGAGGTCCCTGGCACCAATGTCTATAGGGAAGGGGCTGTTCTGATGGTGGGTGGGGACACAGTCTTCCTCTTCCTGTGTCAGCTTCTTCCAGGTGAGATTAGTGAACTTCTAGGAGAAGTTGGATAAGTGATGAGTGGGCAGGACCCTGGGGGTCTCTTTCCCCCTACACCCCCCATCCCCTCATCTCTCTCCCTCTTTGCTCTTCCCCTTCTCTCTGTCTCTCCCTTCCTCCCTTCCCCCCTTCTCTCCTTCTCCCTCTTCCTTTCTCTCTTCCACCCTCTTTCTCTCTGTGTGTAATTCTATGTGAAGTTGATATTGCTTTCTTTACCTGGACAGTTGGGAGTTCCCTCTGTATGCATACATGCCTGGATGGGTCTGTATACATCTCCATGTTTATGTAGCATTGTATATATTTGTACACCTGGTAGCCAGCCTATTCTCTCTGGGTCCCCTGGGAGTTTGCATGTGTCTGTACACATGAAGGTGTGGGTTTCCGGGTTTCCCCTCTCTCTCTCTCTCTCTCACCCCCAACCCCCAGTGTGTGTGTGTGTGTGTGTGCGCGCGTGCCTAGATGCTTGTGTGTCGATGTACACCAGGG
>NW_007727975.1:247438-249181 GCF_000696425.1 Galeopterus variegatus
CCCTGGGAGTTTGCATGTGTCTGTACACATGAAGGTGTGGGTTTCCGGGTTTCCCCTCTCTCTCTCTCTCTCTCACCCCCAACCCCCAGTGTGTGTGTGTGTGTGTGTGCGCGCGTGCCTAGATGCTTGTGTGTCGATGTACACCAGGGCAGTTCCAAGCTCCCAAGTATACACTCTTGGATATTTATCCATATCTCAGTGTTTCCACCTGTTCCCTTAGATGTTTGCTTTTCTCTGTGGGTTTATACCCAAATGTCTGTGTGCTCCTCAGTGTCCCTAAGGGGTGATCCTTTGAAGGTATACCCATGAAGGTTTGCATATTTCTCCATTTCTTCCTCCCCCAAGAAGCTGGGGCTTTTCCACCCTTGCACATCCTTGAACTTGTCAAGATGATGCCCACAGACACCACAGTTTGGCACACTTTTCCTTAGAAGGCCAGACAGTAAATACTTTAGGCTTTGTGAGTCACATGTTCTTTACGACGGTTACTCATCTCTGCCTTGGTAAAGTCCAAATAGCCTAAGATAGCACGTAAATGAATTTGTGTGATCGTGCTCCCTCCACTAAAACTTAATATGTGGACACTAAAATTTGAATTTCATATAACCTTTGTGTGTCATGAAATAGTCTTCTTTTCACTGTTTGCAATTATTTTAAAAGATGAAAACCATTCTTACCTCACGGGATGTGTAAAAACAGGTGGTGAGCCTGATTTGGCCCTCGGGCATTAGTTTGCTGGCCCTAGGTCTATACACATGTGACTGGCTTCCCTCCTGTCACCACCTGCCTGTGGAGAGGTCTGTGTCAGGGGTGACTGCCGAACCCTTAGTGGAATTAGTATGTGGATCTAAGGCCTGTCCTGGATGATCAGCCCTGGATGGCAGGTGGCTATGATCACCTATCACCAAGGGTTTATTGAGGATCCTCTTGGTTGGGCATTGAAGCTGGGATCCCTTGTTGAGAGCAAAACGGACAAACCACCTGTATTTGAGTCCCATCTCTGCTACATCTCCTTCAGCTCAGTTCTTAGAGCAATGGGGTGATATTTTATAACATTCCAGAGGCGGAAGCAAAGATAATAATCATGGTTATAATCATTATAAAGAACAGACTCTAAGACTGTTTTGTGACGCATAAAGGTTATATGAAATTCAAATTTTACTGTACGCATTTTGTCTGAGGGCCAAATCAAGCTCACCACCTGTTTTTACACATTCTGTGAGGTAAGAATGGTTTTCATCTTTTTAAATAGTTGCAAACAATAAAAAGAAGACTATTTCATGACACATAAAGGTTATATGAAATTCAAATTTTAGTGTCTTCATAATAAGTTTTAGTGGAGCATGATCACACAAATTCATTTATTCATTCATTATGGCCCCCATAATCCCAGCGTAGAGGAGCATGTTTGGGGGTGGCGGGCTCTAATGACTTTGGGAAAGTGCCATTATCTTTCTGAGCCTCAGTTCTCTCACCTGTAAAATGGGGCTTCTAATTGTACCTTCTTTGTAGGGCTTCAGAGACATGACTTAGCATGATGCACTTAGCATGATTCCTGGTGAATATCAAATGATCAGTAACGTAGGCCATATTTAGGGTCATTGCCAAGTACAGTGAACCCCTCCAGAGGTGAGAAAAGATTTCTGCCAAACTGGTCTGGGCCTTTGTGATTCTCTTTTGCCGGCTTCTCAGGCTCTTAGGTTACCTAGAATTGTTACCTTGGTATTTCTCTGAGATCCCCCA
>NW_007727975.1:250315-272271 GCF_000696425.1 Galeopterus variegatus
CATCACAGAATTGAAGGGGGAGGGGGAGGAGGTACGATCCCTTGTCTTTTTTACCTTGGACGTACCGTTGCCAAGAATATGGCCCAGGTTTGAATCTGATATTGCCACTTCCTAGCTCTGTGACTTGGGCAAACTAATGAAACTCCCTGAGTCTAAGTTTTCTCATCTGTTCAATGGGGCCAATAATAACATACCGTTGCCAAGAATATGGCCCAGGTTTGAATCTGATATTGCCACTTCCTAGCTCTGTGACTTGAGCAAACTAATGAAACTCCCTGAGTCTAAGTTTTCTCATCTGTTCAATGGGGCCAATAATAACTTGGAGCATCCATTTTGCACAGCTTGTTCAGACAATGTGTTCCTCGAATCTTCCTCCATTGTGTCACTATCCTGCTCAATAACCTTCCATGGCTCCTTGCTACCTTTGGAATAAAATCTACCCCAGAATTCAAGAATTCAAAGCTTTCCATTATGTGGTTTGGACCCACTATTCCCTTTCCTATGTTCTGCTGAAAACCACCTGCTCTATCAAGTTTGTTTCCTCCCTGCTGCACTATGCTGTGCCCTTCCAGTCCCCTGGCCTTTGCTCACAAGGTCCCTTGTGCATGGAATGCCGTTTCCACTTCTGCTCATCTATCATAACTTGTCCTACCTGTACCACTTGCTAGCTGGTGTGACCTTGGGAAAGCTACTTTGCTGCTTGATCAAGCTTTTCATCTGTAAATGGGGGATCACAAGATAACACACCCTGAGTGCTATATCCAGGAGTTAATAAAATACTACATATTATGGGTAGAGTGTAGTACCTTGTGTACAGTGATCGCACAGTTAGCTGTTGTTAACTACAGCTATTGCTGTAGTTAATACCCTTCTCCCTCTTTAAGCCCTAGCTCAAATTCCCTTCTGCAATGACTCAAGTTCATTTCCATTCCTCTTCTCTTATAGCTTCAGGAGCACCTGCTTCCTTGAAGCTCCATCCAGCAACCAGGAACCATAGATATTTTCCTGGCCTGCAAAGCAGACCAGCCCTCTCTCCCTCCAAAGAGGTTTCCATCTGAGTGCAATTTGGGGTGTTGATTACAGTGTCTGAAGTCCTTCTCAGTGTGCCTTGTCCCTTGTTCTTGTGATGTGTCTCTACCTGACCCCTGTACCACCATCATAATTCAGAGGTGGTGTCAGAAGTTTCTTAATGCCATCTCTAAGAGCAGCCCCTTAAACAGGAAGGTCATTGTCAAGGTTTTCAGAAGAGAAAGCTAGGAACAGTCACTCACAGGAAATTTTCTAACTTTGCGAGGTACTAGAAAATCAATGGAGGAAGGAAAATGTTCTGTGAAATATAATGGTTCTTCCAATGCATACTTGGTGTTAGACTTTGCAAAGCCTTTACGTTCCAATTATATTTCTCAGTTAGGACTCCAGCACCACTGTAAAATGAGTACTCTTGATCCCATTCCACAGGTGAGCAAACTATAGCTCAGAGAGGTTAACTGAACTGCCTAAGCTCACACAGCAGGTAATTGTTAGAGATGGGGCTTGAACTGAAATTTTCTTTCCAAAAATTCCAAACACTTTCAAATACTCTGGACTTCCTCTGGTAGGAACCCCACTTTTTAGCTGAGAATGTGTTCACTTGGCATAAATACCTACATTGTTTAACTTCATTTGCAGCCAGCTGTGGCCATTTGACTAAGCTCTGGCCAATGAAATAAAAGCAGAGCTGATATGTGGAACTCCTAGGAAGACTGCTTAAAGGGTACTGACCCAGCTGGAAGAAGCCTATTTTGCCCTTCTGACTTTTCTTCTGCTTTGGGCTGCAACTTGAATGTGATGGCTGGAGCTCCAGCAGCCATTTTGAGCCCCGAGGCAATCATGACTTAGTTTGTATGCTAGAAAGCAGTGCAAAAAATTTAGTCCTGAGTCCCTAATGTGACTGCTCACCTGCCATGTCAGCCTTGAACTGCCACCTCCTGTCTTCTGTGAGATGCTAGAGAAATAAACTTCTACTCATTTAAGCCACTTTCATATTGAAATTTTCTGTCACTTGCAGTTGTCTTCCCCTATACTTGCTCTGTCTAAGACTCTTTTTAAAAGTTCTTGTGACATCCTATATGTTTTCTTCATAGCATTCATCACAGTAGAAATGCATTATTTATTTTACAATTGTTATTTAATCTACACTTCTATGAGTGTGCAGTCTATGAAGGCAGGGGCTGTTTCTTTCTTTGTTGTTACTCCCTAGCACATAGCAGAGGGCCAGTCCAGAGGAGGCACTGATGAATATTTATAGAATGAACACATATTCCTTGCTCTGAGCCTCTTCGGCAGGTCCCAGACAGTTAACCCAGGGAAAGGGGTTTTCCTCTCAATCGCACACACTCATATCTCCTTTCTTTAGTAGGTTCCCTTTGCCTGCAAATGCCAGCCCTGCTAGGATGACCTGGCCCTACTGGGGAGAGGTACACCAAAAACACATATTTTCCTTTGTTTCCAAGTCCATGTCATATGTTTTCTAAGTTAGCTCTATGCTCAGCTACAAGAATAATCTAAGAAAGATGAAAAAAGAAGGGCCCAAAGGGAGCATGTCCATCCTCTGATGCACTTCAGTTCACCAATAAGAAACAAGGTGAATTTCAGGCAGAGAGAGTGTAGACCTTACTGTTGTACCATTCACATCACAATTGAGATGCAAAATCTGAAGTCAATGCAATCTTCATTCATTTCCTAGATCTGCCACTTTCTATCTGTGTGACCACAGACCATTCCGTTGACCTCTTGGAGCTTCAGTTTTCTCATCTGCAAAATGGAAATAGTTATAGTTCCCATCTCATAGGTTTGCTCTGAGGGTTAAACGAGGGAATTTGAGTGTAGGGTACTTACTGCAGAGTAAATTCCTTCAAACTGGGAACTATTTATATATTCGTATTTAATATAATCTATTTAGAAAGGCTTGCTGCTGTGACTGTTTTGTAGCTCTGATCCTATTTTGAGGTTCTTGAAACCTTCCAGATGGGCTGAAAATTGACTGTGATGGATGATGGTGCTGAATTGGGAAGAAATAATTCATTTTCTACCAGCCGTACAGATGGTGTACAATGCGAAGTGCTCATGTCTAGCCTTGCTCCCCGTCACCCCAATAAACGTCTCTTATTCTCTTATTCTTTATTCCCTCACTACACATCCACATAAGCAGGTCTGGCTTTATCAGTGGGCAGGGAGAGTGAGGTGCTTGGGCTGGGGTGTGCATACAAGAGTCTTTTAACAGACAGACTGGCTTTCATGTGGCCTCGTAGATGGCAAGTGGCTAATCCTTTAACAGGTCCTAGGTTGAAAGGTCTCTGGCGTAGGACCACAAAATTATTTGCTTAGCAGGTCTTATTGTTCCCAAGTAGCTTCTGCTTGCATTTTGCTTGGACTCGAATCCAAGTGTTTCACTAAAACTTTGTAAGATCTGGGTTATACTCTAAAAGAATACGGAATAAAGGGACCAAGAGACTTTGGTCTCTTCAGGACTCCAGCTCTTTAACTGTGCAAGTTACCCAACAAAATGGTGGACCCAATGGATGCTGGTGAAAGAAAGCTGCATCTAATAAACATGTTAGATGCTTGTTCCCAACTAAGCAATGGTACCTGGTGGTTATTTGGAAATATTCAATGGCATCTACAATACCTAGTGAGAAAGTGTAGACTAGTCAGGTATAACAGCCAAATAAGCTGGCTTTAAAAAAATTGAGGTGAAATTCATATACCATAAAATTAACCATTTTAAAGTGAACAATTCAGTGGCATTTAGTACATTCACAGTGTTGTACAACCACCACCTCTATCTAGTTCCAAAACACTTTCATTATTCCAAAAGAAAGCCCTGTACCCATTAAGTAGTCATCCCCATTCCCTCTCCCCCAGCCCCTGGCAACCACCAATCTGCTTTCTGTCTCTATGAATTTGCCTATTCTGGACATGTCATATGAATGGAATTATAGATTATATGACCTTTTGTATCTGGCTTCTTTCACTTAGCATGATGTTTTCCAGGTTCACCCACATAGTAGCATGTATCAGAACATCATCTCTTTTCATGGATCTACTGCGTGGATAGATCACATGTTGTTTATCCATTCTTCAGTTGATGCATGTTTGGCTGCTGTAAATAATGTTGCTATAGACATTCATGTACAAGCATCTGAGTATCTGTTCTCAGTTCTTTGGGGTATATATGTGGGAGTGGACTTGTTGGGTCATATGGTAATTGTATGTTTAACTTTTTGAAGAACCAGCTGACTTGTTTATGTGGACATGTGAGACCCTGCTTGTGGACTCTTAGAAAAACTTGGGGCAAGGAGAGCTCAGTATATAGACAGCTAAGCTCTAGGTTGAGCAAGGGGAAGAGTAGCCAAAAAAAGTAGAGACTGTTATTGTTTATGCAACTTTCTCTGATGCCGTATGTACTAGGCCTTACTGAAACCCTTACTGAAATGCAGAATTTTCCAGTTGATATAAAACACTTTCTTTATTCTCTTCTGATTTCCCCAGCAATTGATTGTGGGCAGAGAGCTGGGAAGGATGTTATAATTCTCCTGGGAATCTACAAACCTGGGGGAATGTCCTAAACATGATCTTGTCTGTTGCTATATGAAGCAGGTATTTGTGCAAATCTTGAGTGCAGAGAGTTGGTGGGGACTCTGGTGCTTTCTGGACCAATGGCTGGAAAAGCTATCAAGTGCAGGGAAGAGCTGCCCTGCACCTGACCTCTGTTTGTTGACTGTGGCTCCATACAGGGTGGGGAAGCCACCACTGTGGAACATCAATGTCACCACCTCTAATTGTTGAGCCAGCCAGGAGCTAACTTCCTGACTGGGGAGGGTTTTCTCAGCCAGGAGTCAGCACCCTGTCATGTTAGCTGACGGTCGAAGAAGATCCACGTCAAGTTCTTCATGGGTTAGGGTTAGGAAGGGACAAGATGAATGTCCAGGGCCTTTTCCATCTTCCCCAATTTCTTCCCCTCAGTTCCCTCACTAGACCATACGCTTCTTAAAGTCATGGAGCATGTTTTCATTGCTTTTATCTCCAGTGCGTAGTACATAGCAGGTGCTTAAAAAATGTATAATGAATGAATGAATGAAGGAATGAATGAATGTGTGGATTGACGACTTTTTCTTATTTCTTTTGAAGGTCTTGGATAGTGAAGGAATCAAATAGAATATGGAGAACATCCGTACCTATGAAAAAGAGGTTCTGGGTAGATCTGTGCTTCCAAGATTGCTGCTATTACTGATTCCAGGAGCAAACACTCCAGGCATTTGGGGCCTTCACACCTGCAATTCCTGCTCCAGGGGCACTCTTCCTCCGGGTACGGCTCTCCCTTTCATTTCCTTCACATTTCTACCAGACAACACCTCCTCATGGAGGCTTTCCTGGACCACCAAGATAAAATAGGCACCCCTGACCCTCTAAAATGTTTGTCAGTTGTAACTGGACACATCCAAAAGAATATGTGCAGCATCTATGTAAATTATGAAGGCATGATAATAAAATCACAGCTTTGAGCCCACCACTCAGCTTCCTCTGTTTTTCACCCCAATCCCATCCTCCTCCCCAACTCCCAATCCACCCCTGTATACCCATGACTGTAGATTTTCATCCTTTTCTGGGCTTTGTGTATTATGCAGCATTTATCACCACCTGACATATTATGTCTATTTATTTGTGCATCTACTATCTTTTTCCCCCAAATCTAAACTTCACAAGGACAAGGACATTGTCAGTTTTGTGCTTTGCTATAGCCACAGTGCTTGGTACACAGTAAGCCCTGAATAAAAATTTACCGAGTCAATGGATGAATGAATCAGTGAATGAATGAATGTTGATTATGGAAATCCTTATGCATCATCACAGAATTGAAGGGGGAGGGGGAGGAGGTACGATCCCTTGTCTTTTCTTTAAGCCCTAAGCTCATTGAAGATGACGGGCCTCACACCTGATTGGAGAATACCCACTGTGGAAGGAGACAGACCAAGTTCCAAGCTTGCTGGGCCTCTTCGTTGCTGTGTGATGTTAGGCAAGTCCATTTGGAACTCCCCGCTCTGTAAAATGAGAGAAGTGATGACATCCACCAGGTGAGGGATGCATAGTCAGTGCTTGATAAACAGTAGCCAATTTTTATACCCTCTTTCTTTCCTAGAATCTTCACGTGGAATAGTCTATGATGGAGTGTTTTGTGCACCTGTGGCTCACCATTGATGTAATTCTTTCCTGTAGGAAAAAAGTATTAAAAGTATGAACTCTTAGGCTCCCAAAGCTCCCCAGGATCTGACCCCTCCCTATCTCCTGGGCCTCCACCCCTCCCACCTTTTCCCTGGCATCTTAGGGGTTGGTCTACATAACTCGTGACAGCTTCTGGGATCCCCTGGCTCCCGGGTATCTGTATTTATTCCGTATTCTTTTTTCCACAATGACTTCAACCTCCTCTGATGTCCCTTTCCCACACATACTCCCATTCTCTGCTTGGCTAGTCTCTCCAGCCTTCAAGACTCAACCTGAATACCACTTGGATGTGATTTTTCCTCACTGTTTCCAGGCTGGGTTAGATGCCTCTTCTGGGCTTCTTCCTTCCGCCACAATTTGATCATCCGCATTTTACTACATTGTATTTATTATTTTGCTTTTACCTCCTGAGACTGCCCTTTATCTCTACATCTCAGTACCCAGACCATAGAGATATTCCAAGAAATGGTGCTTGGGGAATGAACGATCAGATGATTTCTGTTTCATTTCACCACACAAGGAGGACACTGATGAGGATCTTAAGAAATGAAGGTTTCTAGCTTTAATATGAAGAGTAGCTGTTCTTCTGAGCAATTGGCTTGGTGTGTGTAGACATTTGGAATCACACAACTTTCTAATTTCTCTTTTCACATTGGCTGCCAGGAAGCTGAAGGGCAGACATGTGGCCCACCCTAGCAAGCTAATGAACAGAACATGGGAGGGACTTCAGCCTCTTTCTCTGCTGTTTTATGCCCCACTGTTGATGACGTTTTTAGTAAAAGATAGTATAAATCAGTTTTACTTTTGGTTATTTTTTTGGTCCATTTTATGTATCATTGAAAGTGGCCTTAAGACCTTGCTAGAGTAAAGCATTACACGAGCTAACTGTACTAGTTTCGTTTTGCTGCTATAACAAATTACGGCAAACTTAGTGGCTTAATACAAACCAAATTTACTATCTTACAGTTCTAGAGATCAGAAGTCTAAATTGGGTCTTATGGGGCTAAAATCAAGGTATTAGGGGAGCTGTGTTTCTTCTGGAGGCTTTAGGGAGAAATAAGTTTCTTGTTTTTCCCAATGTCCAGGGGCCACCTGCATGCCTTAGCTCATGGCCCCACATCACTCTGTCCTGTGCTTTTGTGGTTGCGTCTCCTCTCTTCCTGATCCCCTTGCTGCCCTCTTATAAGGACTCTTGTGATTACATTGGGCCTACCCAGATATGCAGGATAATCTTCCCATCTCAAGCTCCTTAACCACAGCTGCAAAGTCCCTTTACTGTGTAAGGTAACACATTTACAGATTCCAGGGATTCTGGGGATTATATGTGAATATCTCTGGGGAGTCATTATTCTGCCAACCACACCAGACAACCAACCACCCAGCTAATGAAGTTATTTCTGATATGAAGGCAATACATGGTGATCTGGGATTTTTCATCAACTAGTGTAGTAATCATCTTTCAAGAACTATTAACAGGAACAGTGATCTAAAGTGAGATGAAATTATTATTTTTGAAATTCAATCTTTCCAGGGAAATTGAGGTGTAATTCTGAAGGAATTAAGGGGATAAATCTGACCTGAGTCCATGTCACCATGGCCTCCTCCTTCACATTGCTGAAATCTCCTGGCTCATCCTCTCCTTCTTCGATCCCCTTAACCAGCTTCTTTTACCAGGAAGGGCCTGAGCCCTCAAACAATCCCTTAAGATCAAACCCTGTGAGGCTCCCTCAGTGCAGTGTGTCTGAAGCTTACACCTCTCCTGGTGATTTTGAAGCATTGCTGACACCCAGCTTTAATTAACCAGCTGAAGAAGTGTTGTCTTAGCAGAAAGTGTAAGGCGTTTTGAAATGAGTCCTTGACAATTCAGCTCCCAAGGAAAAGCCCAGCTTGCCTTTCTGGTTTGCCATGTTTAAACCTCCTACTGATGACTCTGTGAAAATCTGACCTTCCTGGGCACTGTCAGGCAGGTTGCTTGGAAAAACTGCTCCTTCTCTTTCACGTTGTGCTTTTTTTGTGTGCTAATTCTCTCTGTTAAATCCCTTCCCTTCCTTGCTCTGTTAAATCTGGTCACTCCAATCGATCGAGCAGATATTTCTGGACGTGGCAATCATATTCCAGGCACCCATGGGAGCACAAAGTATTATATATCGTCTCTATTCCTGTAGTGCTAATTCCAGACACTGCTGCTAGGGAGAAATCCAGTGGTTCGTTATGAAAACAAAAAGCTTAAAAACCCTGACTTTGTTTCTCTTAAAAGACTGCACTTTTTTGGCCTCTATCTTGCCCTAAAGAGAAGAGTTTAGAAACAGTCTGGCTTGAATCTCTTCCTTTGCTTATTGGCTGTGTAAACCTTAGTGAATTACCTGACCTCGTTGAATTTCAGTTACTTCTTTTGGGGGTGCAGTGGAGGTACACACACACACACACACACGTGCACACACATATGCACAAGGACAAATTTTTATGGCAACATAAATATATGCCTGAAACCTGACTCTTACTTTTTTAAAACTTTAGGTTGATGCACACAGAGAAGTATGGACAAATGGGGGAAAAGGGACAGTTAGAATTAATGGGTGAAGCTACTATTTACCAGCTGTGAATTAGAACTTAACACTTTCTTTTTATTTTTTATTTTATTTTTTGACTGGTAAGGGGATTACAACCCTCGGCACGGTGTGGTCTGCACCATGCTCAGCCAGTGAGCGCACCGGCCATCCCTATACAGGATCCAAACCCGCGGCCTTAGTGCTCTCAGCGCCGCACTCACCCAAGTGAGCCACAAGGCCGGCCCAGAACTTAACATTTTCCCTTCCCCGTTTCCTCTTTAGTAAAATAGCCAAAATATTATCACTTTCAGAGCTAACTGGGTGTTTGAATTAGTTCATACCTGGAAAGTGCTTAAAAGAGCACCTGGTACGTAAGCATTAGCTCTTATTATAGTCTTTATTATCACTCCATAAGTTGGAGATAATCACTAGTGATTTATACAAAGGGCTCGGTGGTGAAAGGAGTTCATAAATGTTAACTATGATTATCATGGACAAGTGTTTTATGCATTTGGGTCTAGATTTAAGAAAGTGGTATCATGGTTTGTGTGGAAGATTGATATAGAAGATTTAAGTTTGCCAGTTCAAAGTGGTAGAAATGTTCAGAGGAGGCAAGAGGAACAAGGATTTTCATATAGGTGGAAACTGACTGGCAGAAGTACTTTGGGAACATGACTGAGGAAGCCAAATCAGCTCCTGTAACAAAGATAAAGAATTACATCCTTGCATCTGAATCCCTGAACTACAGAAGATAAATGATACAAGTAATTAAAGAAAAATCGAGCTGATGTGAACATTTTGCCTGTTAGCTCATCATAGGCTAGTAGCTGCTTTTCGTTGGTCAATATTTACCTCCTGCGCTGACAAATGGGAGTCAATACTTACTTCCTATTGTTAGTACATCTATTTTCTGTACACTACACGTAAGCGACCTATACACGCAGGCACCAATACATTAATAGCTATATCAATAGAAAATCAACAATAATCATTTATTTTTAATGGTCATCACCACTGAAACACCAAACAGTGCAATATGCTCAATACAAAGAGGAACACTTAGCATGATAGATGTCTGTGGATAATTGATTTAGGTTAACAACTTCCTTTCCTAATGGTGCTAATTGCGTTAATCAACGGGCTGATTTCATCAGAGGCTTTCAAAGACCCATCCTGGAGGTTGCCAGCTCTTTCTCTGGTTGATGAGTTAGTTCCCCAGGTGAAGACAGCCAGTCTTGATTTATAATCATCAGCAGAACTGTTTTAGTGACGGCTTGCAGTCCAACCAATTAACCTGTTCCACCGTCCCTAGCTCTGTTAGAATTCATGGGCCTAGTTAATTGTGCAGATCAGATCTGGGTCAGTGTACAGTTGGCAGTGGTGCTGGTGGTGTTATTTGGGACTGCCTAGAATTCTTTTCCCCTAATACAGTGCTACTGTTTCTTTTGTAGGCACTCTCTCAACTTTACCCTGTGTTGTTCTAGTAGATAAATGAGCTATCCTAAACCAATAGATGCTGTATTGGGAATTTAAATCTTGAGTAGAAGGACCCAAGGATAAGGGAAAAAATATGCTTAGAACACATTAATTTCAGCGAGGTGTGTCCAGACAAACCTGTCAACCTAGTAGGTACCTGCTGTCAAGGTCCCCAGAACATTCACTTCAATCTTTCAAGTTCTCCCATATTCTCTCAGTGGACTCCCTTTTCTCTTATGTTACCAGAGTTGGTTTTTGTTGCTTGCCATCGAACAGTCCCAACTTGTTCAGTTGTCAAACTGGCTTTATCACTCATGACAATTCCAACTTATTGATAATGGCTACATGGAGTATTATGTTGAGAAGGATTCAGAGGATTCATCAAAGAACTGTGGGAGGTGATCCTGAAGCACTGGGTGGGGAGTGAGAAGGCAGATGGGAAGTCAGCCAACCCTAGGTGTGTTGCCCAGCAGTTAACTTCTGCAAGCAATGGGCTCAGTCCCACCCAGGAATGCTGCAAGGTGTGCAGGGCACACACCACATATAAGAGGTAGCTCCCATCAGTCAATGATGGAGGGCCACTGGGTGGGAGTATTAATTCAGGCCACTTCCTTCATGCCCTGTGCACAGGCAGAAAATACTCTCAGGACAAGGAGTCCAGGTGCTGAGAGCTCCAAGTCTGAACACTTGTACTGAAATGGCAAAGACCCAAGAAGATGGGGGAGGGTGCCTATGGCATCTCTGCACTCAAGGTGGTTAACTTCCTTACTTAAGGTTACACACCTACTACCTGTAGCCAGGTTAAAAAGCCAAGTCCTTGCTTGTTTAAATAATCCCAGAGAAAAGTCATGAATTCCCTATTCCCTTGACTTGCTTGTTTTCCCCTAGCCATGCCTTATCATTCACCCAAATCTGTGATCCCCCTTCAGCTTCAGCAATCCACAAAGGCTCAGCTGCCTGAAAAATATCATGAGAGACAACTACATCACCGTGTTTTGTTTTGTTGTTTTTACCAATTTAGAGGGACTTGTCTGAGACATTGGCTCCTGCTGACTTCTAATTCAAAAATGACTTCAATCCAGTTGCCTCATTTCTATTGAAGGATAGTGCATTACTATTAGAAAGAGTATTGATTTTTAAAAAGGAGCCTGTTACTGAACCTATTTAACAGCTATTGAACTTCCCATGTTTAAATATTTACTCTGCACGATTCCAACCTGTTGTTTCTTCCTCGCCTCTGACGTTGGATGGATTGTCCTTCCTCAGAAAGTCCATCTTTGCAGCTTCCCTGGATAGAAAACTTCAAACATTACAATATTAGTTGGTAAGTTCAGGGATCTAGGTGTTTGGAGAAGGTGGCTTTTATGTGTTTAACATAAAATTTAACATGAAATTTAGGTGCCCAGCACATCCCAACTCTTATGTGGGTAATCTTGGTATCTGATTTCATTCATTCATTCATTCATTCATTTTGTGCCTACTATGTGCCAAGCACACAGTGGTGAGTTACACCAGCCCAGGGAAAGCTATGAAATTACATATTTCCTTAGTGTTTCTTATGACTCATCATTTGAAATATCTCTTTGCATCCAAGTTCAAAGATTTAAGACAGAATTTCTTATAAATTTGGGGTCACAGATTCCCAGGATTCTGAGAATCAGGGTGAGAACTTGGGGAAGTTATTTCTGAAGCTTTGTCTCTTTGTTTACCAAACTTCTAATAGACCATCATTTTTCTCCTCATTTGTTTTCTAAAGTTTGAGCAGGGCAGTTAATTGAAAGTGCTAGCTTCTTAGGAATTTATATTCTAAGTGTTGGTTCTTTGTGTTATTCAGCTATCTGTAGGTTCGCTTTACATAGACTATAAAAATTCCCCTCTCCACTTTGAAGAAAACAGCTTTACTTTATACTTATAGGACAAACACACAGAGATCCAAATCTTTTCTCATGATTTATGAACATTTCTCTAAAAAGGTAAGAAATGATTGCCATCAGCATTTAAACCTTGCTCAGTTGTTAATCACCACAACTCCTGCTGAGCCCGGTCCATTGATTTACATGAAACTAACTATTTTAAAGCCATTTGACACTCAAAATTCTATTTTTAATTGTAAAATTGAAAAAAATGTTTAATATCTGTCTCTTTCTGGTGCAACATATAGTATATTTAAATTGTGCAAGACTTATCAAATTATACACCCACAATATTTTATCTCATATATACACTTATAATAGTTTCCATTTATTAATCATTTATTATGTATTATTTACTTGAATCACTTCTCTTAATTCTTATAGCAGCCCTATGAAGCAGGTATTGTTATAAGCACCATCTTTCAGAAGATGAAAGAAAGGTAGAGAGAGAATATTGATTTGCCCAGAGAAACCCAGTAGGAATTGGGGAAGCCAGGATTTAAGGATTTGATCTAAAGATCTCTGACACTAAATCTCATTTGTTTAACCATTATGTCACCTCCATTACCCAGAGGCAGCTTTTGTTAATATTTTGTGTCTTTTCTTATCCCTGACTTATAAAACTTATTTAAAATTATAAAATTTTATTTTGTATTCTGTCTTTTTTCTTAGCATCAGAAGAATTTATTTTGAATGTCAATAAAAGCTTTCTAAATATCTTTAATTATTATTTAATTGCTACTTATTCATTCTCCTGTTAATGGACCTTTAGGATCTTTCAAATTTCTTGTATTATAAATAACACTGTAAGGAACATCTTTAAGCATAAATATTTGTGTAAACTGATTTTGAAAACAAGGCTGTGAATTTGAGTTCTATGTTTGTTTTTGTTTTTGTTAAGTCTTAGGGAGTTGAACATACAAAAGTACTTCAAAAATTTGTGGAAAAATAGAATTAAAAAATAATATGAATCTTTCCATGAACTTTTTGAAGTAGCCTAGTATTTTTCAGGTCAAGAATGAGTCTTTGAACTTAAACTTATCTCTGTCCTAAATCAATTTTTCAAAGGTGGACTCTTAAAGACAGTTGTCTCACCTTCTTTACTACATTGCCAAAGTGGGTTTTTATTTCATAGTGTTCAACAACTTAAATGATACTTTTAAAACATTTGAAGTGTTGGCTATTTCATACTGTCAATATGTTTAGAGAACTGATAAACAGATAATTCCAAGAAGCAGAAAGTCCAAACATATTTCGTGATTGGCCTTGGAATGTGTTATATAGATTACAATGGCAATTACACCCTGTAAATCCTTCACCTATTTGGATTCAGCTAATAAGAAAATGATTTTGCATTCTCCAAGTATTGGCTGACTCCAAATAGGTGAAGGATTGCAGAGCTATTTAGTATGTAGCAAAAAAAAAAAAAAAAAAAAAAGCCCATGTGGGAATTTGTTTAAAATCTCACCCGGACTTCTCTCTCATCTCTTAATTTGTCACAGTGCATTATAGTTTCCTGTAGATTTGTCTTTATCATCCACTAGATCAGGAATTTTTCAGGAAGCCATGAATGT
Source organism: Galeopterus variegatus (assembly GCF_000696425.1). Taxonomy (NCBI): domain Eukaryota; kingdom Metazoa; phylum Chordata; class Mammalia; order Dermoptera; family Cynocephalidae; genus Galeopterus; species Galeopterus variegatus. Next base: position 264,089 of record NW_007727975.1, read on the forward strand.
ACTTCTGGTACACTGTATTACCCCAGGGCTTGCAATATACTGTCTGGGGTATGGTGAGCATTCAGAAAATTGGAAAAGGAAGCCAACAAGTGAGAAAGCCAGTCATAGACAGCCTTGCAAAAACAATACTTGGGAAATGACTTGGCTCATTAGGAATCATCATACACTGGAGGACATGGTGAGCATTCAGAAAATTGGAAAAGGAAGCCAACAAGTGAGAAAGCCAGTCATAGACAACCTTGCAAAAACAATACTTGGGAAATGACTTGGCTCATTAGGAATCATCATACACTGGAGGACTTTTGAACCCTCCTTTCAAGCATCATAAGGGAGAACGTTTTAGAACCACCAGGCTTGTGGGAAATGATGAACCGAGGTGGCCTCTGGGGTTAGGAAAACAACCTTTGATGACATGGCAGGAATGAGATCAGTCACATTTTTAGGTCACTATATTACAACTGCACTAATTCTAGATCCACTCAAGAAGATGGATTTCAATCTGATTTGGGGGAAATCCCCGCTTTGTTAAAAAAATAAATGTCACCCATTTATATCCCATTGGCTCTAAGATAAACCATGTCACACCATGCAGAGCAGGTTGGATAAACCTCTCATGCCCCTTCTCAGAGTGCTTTCTTTTTTCTTTTCCATGAAGCTTGCCACCAATTCATAGAATGTCACATACCATATGGCATGGTCTGGCTCAAACCCTTCACCTGCTAGGAGGGGACACTTGGGTTAGCCTCTGCTCTAACTGAGCAATCGCTGGCCTCTTTTGACGTCCCAGTTTGCTCTTTATCTTCTGCACTCCTCACGGGCTAGGGGGCAAGAATTAATTTATGGTGCTGTGAAATGCACTAGTCTTATCAAGGGTTTTTATGGAATAATATCCACATGCTTCACCTCCCTTACCTTTGGTCCTGGAGATGGTGTTTACAGTGCAAGTTTGAACTTGAGGGAGGGGGTTAGGGGAGGAAGAAGGCAATTAAAAGGCTCCCAGCTGCCTGCTGACCTGTTTGGAGCAGGTAAGACTTGCCCAGGTGTGGGCAGTGGGCCCTTCATCCAGAACCCTATCCCTGCTGGGAGATAAATTCACAGTTAATAAAGATAAGAGCCCCAGAGAAATGCCACGAGCTAGGACCGCACTGCCAGCCCAGCCCAGCTGATCAAAGCCAACAGTGACTAATCTCTCAGTGGGAAAAACCGGGGTCAGCAAGGTTTCATGTCATAGAGCCGTTGAGGAAAAGCCAGCTTGGGTAGGAATGGCTTTGAGTGCTGCCTTCGTCACTTAACTGTCATGAGATCAAGTGGTACTTGAACACGTGTCTTTACCTCTATAAGCCTCAACCTGCTGATCCTCCATTTCCTCTGTCTTAGGGCTCCTGGAAGGATGAATTATAACAATGTATGGAAAGCAACTGGAATGATGCCAGCACAGAGTAGGTACTCAAGGAATGTGAGTTCCCCTTTTCCTTATTCCTCCTTTGACTGTGCCTTTGAAGGTAAATTACTTTGGTCTGCTTGTATCCATCCATTCATTAATTCATTGAGTCATGCAACAGACATATTAAGCACTAAGTGCCAGAATCTAGGCTCAGCATACAGCATACAGCAGAGAAAATAATATCAGATGCAAAAGCTGGCCTTCTGAAGCTATGGTCTAAAGAGGGAGAGAAATGTTAACAGTACTGATAGCTACCACGTATTGAGCACTTACGAAATGCAGTCTTTTTCTTGTGTTTACTCATTGAATCCTCATAACAGCTCTTGCAGGTAGCAACCATTATTATCCCATTTTACTGATGGGGAAACTGAGGCACAGGGTCATTACCCCAATGCCACAATTAGTAAGTGTCAGAGTGGAAAGGTATACTCTAGCCTTTGTTCAGGAAACAACTGGCAAGTTAGAAGAGTGTCATTATCAACGCTCTGCAATTGGAGATTTACCCTGATGGGGGCTGTCAGTGAAATTTGGCTCATTTGATTGTGAACCCCCTTGCTAATCTAAAGTGTGTGGTTTGTGGACCAGCAGCATTGACATCGCCTGGGAGCTGGTTAGAAGCACAGACTCTCAGGCCCCACCCCAGACCTGCTGAACCAGTCTCATGTTGACAAGGTCCCAGGGGATCTGTGTACCCATTGGAATTTGAGAAGTGTTTGTCTATAAGTCCAAATTATCCTTTCAATGGTGTAATTAAAATAACAACTAGAAAAGACCCATGTAAACCTAAGCCACCCAGGTAGTACCATTGCATAACCTGAAAGTAATAGGGTTGGGGGAACCTGTGATATGCACATATAAGTAGCCTGAGCATGCCTAAGCAGGTTTAGCTCCACATTTCTTCCACCCGCTCAGGACTCTGCTCCTACCTTCAGTGTCTTTCCTAAGGTAGTCAGTGGGGCTCAGACCCTTCTTGGCATAGAATCTCCTGTGATGCTTCCTAAGTAGGAAGATTCAGGGCTCGACTCACAGAGATGCTCATTGCAAAGGACTGGAGCAGGACCCAGGACTCTGCATGCTTAACAAACATCCCACGGATACTGATGCTGAGGGTCCTTGGAACACACCATTTGCACAATACTGATACACAGTGACTGTTCTTTGCTGTGTTTCTTTCTATGGCATGCCTGATGAGAGATGTTGATCTGCAAGACACACTCTGTTGTGGGCAAGGGTAGGGTTAAGGTCATTTCTTGATTTAACTCACCTCTATTTCTCTTGCTGTCAGGGAATTACCCTGAGTTGCAATCAAGAGTGACATTATTACATGATGACCACAAATCCTTTCAGAACATTGTATAAGGGATCACCCAGCCCTGTAGAGAGCACTCCAGTGGCTTCCCATTCACTTGCACTAAAATCCACTCCCAACGGTGGCCTGTAAGACCTTATGTGATCTGTCCCTAGCTCCCTCTTCAACCTTATTCCCTTCCAGCTTCTCTGGGCTCACTGTTTCAGCCTCACTGGCTGCCTTGTTATTCCTAAGATCTACCAAGCCAGTTCCTCCCTTAGGGTTGTCCATGGGGTCTTCCCCAGGGCTTCCGAGGCTCATCTCAGTTCCAATATCACCTCCTCAGAAGCCCTTCACTGAGCTTCTTCATGAAGCCCCGTTGTCTTCATGGCCCTCATCACTGTCTTCAATGACATGAGTTGTTTAGCTGTTCACCTGTTCACTGTGTGTCTCTCCAATACACTGTCACCTTCCTGGGGGCAGCATTTTGCCTGGCCCAATCCTATGTGCATCCCCAGGGCCAGGAAGGGACCTGGCACCTGGGAGGTGTTCAATAAATACTTGTTGAACAAATGAATAAATGCAGGAACCTTCCTAAATATTTAAGTAAATGATTCCCAAACTTTAGTGGTGAAACAATTACTAGAAATAAATTATGTCTGACACCGTACAACTGACCACAGCTTTTCAGCATGTTCTGCAAAGTGAGCATGCATGTCTTAGAGGGCTGAGATTGGAGAACAGCCCGACCTTACCCGTTGTATTAGTTTCTAATTGCTGCTCTAACGAATCACCACAAATGCAGTGGCTTGAAATATACTATCTTACAGTTCTGGAGGCCAGGTGTTCTAAAATCAATGTGTTGGAAGGGCTGCACTCCGTTCGGACACTCTAGGTGAGAATCCATTTTCTTGGCTTTTTCAGCTTCTGGTGATCACTCATGTTCCTTAGCTCATGGCCTCTTCTATTCTTCAAAGCCAGCAATTGCATTGCTCCCACTTTGGCTTCTCTTCACATCCCCTTCTGTGACTCTGACCCTCCTTCTTTCCTCTTATAAGGACCCTTGTGATGACATTGGGCCCACCTGGGCAATCCAGGGTAATCACCCCATCTCAAGATCCTAACTTAATCACATATACAAAGTCCCCTTTACAATGTAAGGTCACATATTTAGGGGTTCTGGGGATTCCAGGGATTAGGATGTGGAGATCTTTGGGTGTGCGCGTGTTTGGGGGGGCATTATTCTGCCTGCCATACTGACTTTACTATTTACTGCTTGCCTCCTCTCCCCCCAAAAGGCGATTGGAAGTGCTCTTCTTGGGGTTGGTGTCCGCTGTCTGGATCCACTAGTGCTCCTCTATCCCCAGGCCTTCTCTGCACCATGATTCTCTGTGTCTTCTCTATTTCATTCCCCCAGGATTCCTTCTTCCCTCTTATGCCACCTTTCTTGGTACTTCAGATTCTCAGGAAGTTCATGCTTGACAAATATTTATTTTTATTATCAATTATTTTCTTAGGAGAGGGATACCTGACCCTTAGGATGTTAGTATTAGTCACTATCCATTTTGGATTTGCCACCTTGACACCAGTAGATTCCAAAGTACAATGGGATGTGTAATATTTATTCTGTTGTGTAACTTTTGCACCACCCATGGAGACTATTTTCAGGAGGGTCATCAAACAGGACGATGGTCTTGGAACATCCGTGAATAAACATGAAATCAATTTATCACTTCTATTACGTGAAGACTCTGTTCTTTTTGCCCCAAGCTCACAAGGTGGATCCCGGGGGGAAACTGTAAGTGGCTTAAGAAAATAAAACCAGCTCAGTGATCCTGTGAATGGCATCTCCCAACACCAAGAAATGACAAGCTGGTTTATGTGAAATATGTCTTAGTGGGCAGCATTTTCTCTAGAGTTCAGTGAGGGTAAACTACAATCCTGACTGGATTCAACAAAGAGCCTAGAACTTAGTACTGGCACTAAGACTGTTCACAAAGCCCCACTGTTCTAAAGTTCCAGAACTTTCTCTACCTTAGACAGTGCTGTCAGGTAGAGGCTTTTGAAGGGCCAGGTGAGATGCGTGAGCAAGGAGCTAAACCTTATCACTCTTAGGTCATCTCCCCTCACATCTCTTCATAATTTGTGAGATATCTGGTTCCTGAGGACTGTGTCAAAGAAGGTGTGGCGCCTGTGTTGGGGCCTCCTGTCTCCAGCTCACGTTGCTATCATGCTGTGATTAGTATTAATAATTGATTTATATAGCACCTTTTACAAGCCTGCAAGTGCTCTCTATAATCAACCTGTGTGGACACATGCCTCACTTCACCCTTAGATGATCAGCTGCCACCTCAGGGGGAAGGCAGGGCGGTGGCGGGCACCAGTCACCAGACTCAACCTGGAGTAAAGGCCAAGCTCAGGGTGAGTTAGAGCTCTCAGAGGCTTAAGTTGAGGAACTCAGAGGCCAGGAATAACGTACCAATTTCCAAGGAAGCCAGGCAGTGGGGTGGGAACTGAAGTGAGGCAGAACTCAGGANCTCTGTTCTTTTTGCCCCAAGCTCACAAGGTGGATCCCGGGGGGAAACTGTAAGTGGCTTAAGAAAATAAAACCAGCTCAGTGATCCTGTGAATGGCATCTCCCAACACCAAGAAATGACAAGCTGGTTTATGTGAAATATGTCTTAGTGGGCAGCATTTTCTCTAGAGTTCAGTGAGGGTAAACTACAATCCTGACTGGATTCAACAAAGAGCCTAGAACTTAGTACTGGCACTAAGACTGTTCACAAAGCCCCACTGTTCTAAAGTTCCGGAACTTTCTCTACCTTAGACAGTGCTGTCAGGTAGAGGCTTTTGAAGGGCCAGGTGAGATGCGTGAGCAAGGAGCTAAACCTTATCACTCTTAGGTCATCTCCCCTCACATCTCTTCATAATTTGTGAGATATCTGGTTCCTGAGGACTGTGTCAAAGAAGGTGTGGCGCCTGTGTTGGGGCCTCCTGTCTCCAGCTCACGTTGCTATCATGCTGTGATTAGTATTAATAATTGATTTATATAGCACCTTTTACAAGCCTGCAAGTGCTCTCTATAATCAACCTGTGTGGACACATGCCTCACTTCACCCTTAGATGATCAGCTGCCACCTCAGGGGGAAGGCAGGGCGGTGGCGGGCACCAGTCACCTGGGTGGCGCCAACTACGTGACAAGGAGACAGTTTGATGTAGGAAATAGGGCAATGCGTTATCTCCTCTGGCTGGGATTGGGGAGTGGATGGAGGCAACCTTGGGCCTGTTATTAATAGGTCGAAGGATTCTACGTCTGAAAAGCCCAGGTCAGGGGAGCGTGTTTTGGCCATGGGGAAGGGTCACTTTCTCTTGGTGTTGAATCACCCCATTACATAGTTGGAAAAAACTTTCATGCCAGTGGAGTAAAAGAATGCCAATGGCAACATGGGATGAAGCCTAGACATTTGTGAGTCACATTGGCATGGGGTGCTGTTTGCCCTTGTTTCTCTTGCTAAGGTGAAATAGGTCAAGGTGGTTACCCAAGGCTCAGGTCTTTGGCCACCATATTTCATGGAGCTTTGGACACTCATTTCATATTTTGAGGCATCCTAGGTTAGTGTTTGGAGGGAGCTGAGATTTTTCAGGGCCCCTGTGTGTGATCATTTTTATGTAGTTCTGCCTGTTGGAGTTCATTTAAGATCTTTATGTTTTTCAGAGAATCAGCCTTATGTAGTTTAAGGACATAAGAATTCTGGATTAAGTCAATTTTTTTGGTGGTCTCCAGTGAGGTCATTCATGTAGAGACCTGTTCTACAACTTACTAGCTGGGTGATCCTGGAAAAGTCACAGACCACCTTATAACCTCAGTTTCCTCATTTATAATGGTGTCCACTTCAAAGGGGCAAAGCGCAGTGTCTGGTATGTGGCGTGCTCTCTGTAAAGATAAGCTATTATTTTATCATCATCATAATGACTGCCGACATGTTCATCGTCTTCATCAAATAGCAATGCTTACCTAGGAGAAATGAAACATCTTGGTAGATCAAAAACAAACCCAGTTACTCAGAAAAGACAGATGAGACATGTAGAGCGTGTCCTATGGTTGTTCAGATTCTACTATCCTGCTCCCAGGGAAGTCAGTGGGGAGATGCCAGACTCAACCTGGAGTAAAGGCCAAGCTCAGGGTGAGTTAGAGCTCTCAGAGGCTTAAGTTGAGGAACTCAGAGGCCAGGAATAACGTACCAATTTCCAAGGAAGCCAGGCAGTGGGGTGGGAACTGAAGTGAGGCAGAACTCAGGANCGTGTCCTATGGTTGTTCAGATTCTACTATCCTGCTCCCAGGGAAGTCAGTGGGGAGATGCGAGACTCAACCTGGAGTAAAGGCCAAGCTCAGGGTGAGTTAGAGCTCTCAGAGGCTTAAGTTGAGGAACTCAGAGGCCAGGAATAAAGTACCAATTTCCAAGGAAGCCAGGCAGTGGGGTGGGAACTGAAGTGAGGCAGAACTCAGGACACTGGCAGAAACATCTAGATCAGGACTGTCCAGCTTCTCATTCCACCCAACACTAGTTCATTAGGTCATGCTTCGTGAACAAAGGACAGTGTGGCCCAGTAACCGGGGGGACTGTAGTACACTCTTCCTCCTCCTTGGAGAGCCACAAACTTGTCTATGCAGTAAAAGCTTTGAGAAGTCCTGCAGTAAAGAAACTCAATGAATATGGTTTAGCTGAGTATTTCCCAAACCCATTTAATTCTTGGACCCCCTCTTTTTACTTTATTTCATAAAATAATACACATTTTCCTTGAACATACTTTGGGAGAGATCGATTTAGATCAAGAGAACTTGGAAGAACTGTCGTTTCCAAGGCCAAAATAATCATAGGGATCTAAACAATTGAATCTATGTGTTTTTAACGTATTCTACCTGAACATCTTCTTTTTTGAGTTTACAAAGAAAGACTCACCACTACTTATAAGACTCACGAGACCCACTACCACTTCTAAGTTATTGCTATTGTGCTTGGAAGTGTTGCTTTGAGATTTTATAGCTATTTTAAATGGCTTACTTACAGTATGAAGAATGGGGGACAGCTGTGTTCCTAATCTGTGACAACGTCAGTACTATTTACAATGATATCAATACTATTCACAATAATGGCAATATAATAGTAATAGTAATTGTCAGTCACATTGGGATACCATTAATGAAGTCCTGACTACGTGCCCTTTCCTACACTGAGTAAGTGTCATATGTTCTTTCATGTAGTCCTCCAAAGAGAAAACTGGGCTGGAAAGAGGCAGGTAGTTTGCCCAAAGTCATTTCACTAGAAAGTAGCAGAGCCAACATTTGAATCTAGAAACAACCCTCAGGACAAAGCCACGGTTTTCATGTTGCCACCCACATGGACCTGCTAACTCTTCATTCTCTTCTACATCCTGAATCCTCTCAGAGTG
>NW_007727975.1:272492-274425 GCF_000696425.1 Galeopterus variegatus
GCTTTGTCACATGGACCTTGTCCTCTGTGACCTAGGAACAGCTGCTGTCCAGGTGTCGCTTTTGTTTTCCAGGACTCACACTTGTGCACACATGGAGCGACTTTACATGTGCACACACACGTTATATTGTTACATAATGCCCAGGAAAGGGACCAAACATTCCCATTTGCCTAGGACTGTCCTGGTTTTGGCACTGAAAGTCCCATGTCCTGGGAAACCCCTCAGGCCCTAGCAACCTGGGACAGTTGGTCACCCTAAATAGGTGCTTTGGTCCATATAGAAATTGATAGGTAGGACTTGTTTTAAAGGCAAGGGGAAGCCAAGTTCAGGGCTTTAAAAATAACTGGTTTTGTAACAGAAAAATGCAGTAGAAGCTAGAAAGGTCCATTCTGACTATTGAACCCCCCCCCCCCCACACACACACACAAAATTCTCATTAGGGGAAACAAAACCTTCAACAAATCCATTAAATTTCATTTCTTCATTAAATCCAGCACTTTACTAATTCGATAAAAGTGCTTTTAAAATAATACCATTTTACTTATCTGCTACTCACTAAAATAATTGCAACAATAATTGCTATCCTTGCTCAGTTCATGACACACAACACTTCATTGAATTTGTACAACTCCATAAGGTGGGAGCTACTTTTACGCCCAATTTGGCAAATGAGGAAACTGAGGCTCAGGAAAGTTAGGTCACTTGGTCAAGGTCACAGCTAGGAGGTTCCTGATGCAGGCAGCTGGGAATCAGGTGGCCTGAGAGCAGGGCCCAGGCACCACCTACTTAACCATACTGCTCCCTCTATTAGCTAGTAATGGCACTTTGAGGGATGAACATCTTTGGCTCATAGTAACGCCAGAGTATCAGCTTCTTGCTCATCAGTGTATTCTCAGAGAAACTGGCATGGGGCTGTAAAAAATAGTAGATGCTCAATTAATATTTGCTAAATTAGATTGAAGTGAAAAAATCTGTATTTTCCTTTCATATAGCAAAAACTATTTTCCAGAAGGTCTGGTCTGTTTCAACGGGGCTATTTTCTTTATTTCTCCACCAGAATAAAATCTCCTTTAATGTTCATCTCTGTTTTGGATTATAAGCTCTGGTGATCCACATATATGAGTACATAATATATATCATATATAATATGTATCCTACACACATATATAATACATACAATATATAACACATATTACATGCACACGCACACACACACAAATTTATAAGGACAAACCCACACTGTGTTATTCACATGCCAGCTACAAGCACAGTGCCTGGCACATAGGAGGAGCTCAATAAATATTTGTTGAATGAACATATTCTTGTCCAACAATAAAACACTGAGTAGAGAGAGCTGTGTTGCTCCCATGGCAATTTCCCTACCCATTTTTACAACAACAAATGGGACTTGTCTAAGTCCAGTAATTTCATAGGGTTGGGCTACTTCAGCTATAAGGATATTGTCTTTGCGTTTCTGTTTTACAGCAGGAAAAATGCAAACACACTCTCCACCTTCTCTTTAAGAGAGAGCCATCAGTACCTCTCCAATCAGGCCCACTGGGAAATGGCGGTTCATAGGGATTCAGGTTTGGGTTACAGGGAATATTTGTAGATGAAAAAAACATCAAATAATAATAGCAAACATGTACACAGCACTCTCTATGTGCCTGTCACAGTGCTGAAATATTATATATAATTAACTCACTTATACTTCACAACAACTCTATGAGGTTAATATTATTTAATCCCCTACTTACAGATAAGAAAATAAAGGTATATGGTTAAATAACTTGCACCAGGTCACAGATCTTGTAAGCCTGGCTTGAGTCTCTCGTCCTAACCCCTCTAAGGCATTTCCCACAACCTGCAAAGCAAAAGATGAGGATTTGCTCAGGTGGCCATTCCCATAAATGCTGATACATAGTATCTATTG
>NW_007727975.1:277904-290130 GCF_000696425.1 Galeopterus variegatus
TTTGGGTTGAATACGTTTGGGGATCGTTGAGCTTCCTGGATCTGAAGATCTGTGATTTTTCTGATATTTTATTCTTTTAGAAATAACAGGAAAAAAATGGGCTCAGTAGGTGAGAATTCCAAGAAGCTTCAGCAAGGACTGCACTTCTCCTACCACACAAAAGTAAGGTTGGGTAGGTAGCAAGAGAAGGTTAGACACTCTGACAGCATGGAACTCCACCCAGTTTCTCACCTTGTACTGAAAGAGCCACATGGTCCCCAACCCTGTGTCTTTACTTATGCAGTTTCTTCTGTCTCAAAAGCCCTTTCACTGTCCCCCACTTCCCACTGCTACATGTTTGACTGATTCTTCATCTTCCAGACAGTTCGAATCATCACTGCCTCTGCCAAATTTACCCAGAACTCCCCAAATGCCATCCTTTCACCTCTAATAGCACAGTGTATGCACCCCAATTCTATTTAGTTCTGGTCCCCCTTATTCTAAATTCCTCTAGTGTAGAGAAGAAACACTAGTTTCTCAAGGTCAAATATAGTCGGGGAATGCTGCTACCTCTATCCAACTATAAGAAATTTACAGAGACATTCACAGAGCGAAGGTTCTGGGAAGTCCTGCAGTGAAAAAACCAATATTTTGAATTTGACCTTGGAACACTTCACCTCGCACTCAATCCCAATTTTTCTTTGGCAGCAACATCCTGTTCATGGAGAACACTGCTGTAATTATTTGCTCATGGATCTGCCTCCTCCACCTGATCGTGAGTTCTCTGCAGAGATTTTTTTTTTTTTTTCATGATTTCTAGATCTCCAACATCTGGGTTAGTCAATGTTCATTGAATTGAATTAAAGAGATTTCCCAGGCAGACCTAAGCAGAGGCAAAGCTACAAAATCCTGTATGTGGATACCACGTAGAAGGAAAGTTTAATCCCCTTTTCCATTTTTACTGCCCCACTGGGCATTTGGCAACCTTCACATGATCAAATAATAAGTTTCCTTGCCATCAATCTCCACGGATGTGGGTGCCCCCAGGATGTGACAGCTCATGAAAATCATCGTCAGACCCGTTTTAGCTTTTCTTTCTAAATTCCCAGACTTTGTCTTTTTGAGCCGTCTCCAGAACCTTCCCAAGGGGGATTTTCCTTGCTCTTGTAAACTAGAGATTTATGTTCTTCATGTGGACTTTTCCCAGCTTAGCTGAATTCCTAGTTGTGGGTGTTTTCCTTCAGGCGGAAGTGTGTGAAGCAGAGGACGGTTGGAGAAACTGCTTTGTAGTGAGATTCTTAGACTAGTTCTTACCTGTGAGGGGTAATTTGTTAGGAAATGTGTAGTGGAAAAGATGCTCATTTTTGGAATCAGGATAACACATGGGTTTGCCTCCTGTAGCCCTATGACTTGGGCAAGTTACCTACCCATTCTGACCCTCCTCACGTCCTTATCTGCAGAGTGGGAAAGATGGTATCTGTCTGTAGGATTCTGAGAGGACAGCTGTTGTTATATGCATTGCCTTCTCATTGAATCCTGAGACACGTCTTGTCGGAGTCTGTCTCCATTCTCACATTATTTTCATTTGCTTTTGGTGCTTTCTTTGGGACCACATCCCTCCTTGCAGCTGTTTCAGCTTCTTAACCTTACCTTCCATCTTTCATTCACTTACTTGTCCTGTATCCTACATAACTTGGATCCCCTTATGAGTCTTTTTTTTTCTTCCCCCAAATCTGAAGTTCTGTCTGTTTTTGAAAGAAAGTCTAATTTTGTGCCTGTGGGCACTAGTGGATTTAATTAGAACATAGTGAGTTGAATTGATCCAGCTGTTGGAGTCCAGACTTCTGCTGGAAAATGGGTCATGATGTATGTTTCATCCACATTTTCTTCCTATTTGGTATGACTTTGACAGTTAAAATAATGTTGGGCCAATAATGTTTCAGTGTGTGTCACTGAACGCCAGCTGTAAATGGGTCTTGTTGATTTGCACCTAATAGCTTTCAATTAAAGAAGTTAGAAAAAGAATATCAGAACAAACTAAACAAAAGCAGAAGAAAATCATGGTTAATATAAAATCAGAAGATAAGGCCCCCCAAGGACTGGCCTGTGGCTCACTTGGGAGAGTGTGGTGCTAATAACACCAAGGCCACAGGTTCGGATCCCTGTATAGGGATGTCTGGTTAGCTCACTTCAGAGAGTGTGGTGCTGACAACACCAAGTCAAGGGTTAAGATCCCCTTACTGGTCATCTTTAAAAAAATAAAAAGAAAGAAAGAAAGAAAGAAAATAAGGCCCCCCAAATGACCAAAATTTGATAAGTAAACTTAAGAGATTGTTCTCTGAGGAACATATTTTAAAAGGACAAATTGTTGAAAGGCTTAACAAAGAAAAAAAATGAAGAAACTTAAATACCCAAAGTTAATAGTATGAAAGAGGATGTGAGCTTATAAAGGGGATATTTGAAGTTATAAGCGGGCCGGCCCGGTGGTGCACTGCTACAGTGCGCCGCTTGGGAGCGCGGCGGCGCTCCCGCTGAGGGTTCGGATCCCACATACAGACCGGTTCCCGCTCACTGGCTGAGCGAGGTGCGGGCGCGACACCGAGGGTTGCGATCCCGTTGCCGGTCCCGGTCCGGTACGGGCGTGACACTGAGGGTTGCGATCCGTTGCCGGACAGACAAAAAGACAAAAAGGAAAAAAAAAAATGAAGTTATAAGAGAGTGCTATATATAATTCTGTATTAGGGTTTCTCAACCTCAGCACTATTGATATTTTGGGTTGGATTATTCTTTGTTGTGGTGGCCTGTTCTGTGCATTGTAGGATTTTACTAGCATCCCTGGTCTCTACTTACTAGTTGTCAGTAGCATCCCCTCCTTCCCCCCACTTGCCTTTAAGTTGTGACAACCAAAAATGTCTCTAGATACTGCCAAATGTCCCCTGGGAGGCAACATCACTCCCTATCAAGAACCACTGTTTTATCTTAATCACTTTGAAAAATCTTACCACTATGACAAATTTTCTAGGGAAATATTAATGAAATTCACTGAAAAGTTAATATACATATGTAACTATATATGTGCATGTATGTATGGTCTCTACACATGCATAAAAACAAAAAATTGCAGACTTGTCAATATGTCATTTTAAAAACAATATCCTGGGTCAAAAGGAATTTATCAGTAAGTTGTTTTCCATGCTCAAGAGATAATGCATTATTATTCTCTATAAATTGCCAAGGTGACCAACTATTCTGGTTTCCCTAGAACTGAGTAATTTCCTGGGATATGGAAATCTCAGTGCTAACACCTGGAAAGACTTGGGCAAACCAGGACAGTTAGTCACTCTAAAACTTTCCTATAAGTAATGGGAAAGAGGACACCAATGCAGCACTGAAACGAGAAACCACAGGTCATACCCACTTATACCCATAAATGAGAACATAGTAAACAAACACTGAAGTTAATTCATGTAGTATGTAAATTTGGTATCTTTATGTGTATGGTTAAGAAGCTTTGTTCAAAAAAATCATTTGTGATGTCTCAATTTGTTGCAACAGGGGTGCTGTGGGTGGCTCTTCCTTCTCAGTCTCTTTCCTTCAAAACCCCAACCTCTCCTTCTTTTTTCCCTACTTCTTTCCTAAACCCACTTCCACGTATTCCCTGAGGGGCTTCATGAAACCCCTAGTGCCCTCTGGAGCACAGTTGGAAATCCTGCATTAGAAGAATAACCACCATGGTGAAGTGGGGTCTATACAAGGAATATAAGATGGTCCAACAGGGTTATTTTGATGTAGGTCAGAAAGATATTTGGTTAACTTGAAATCCAAGTGATTTAAAAAAGAACAATTACCAAGCTTTTATTAAATTAGAAGTATGTTCCTCTAACATAATGGTGATTAACTTTTTCAAATCAATATCAATATCATTCATAGCAGAAGTCTTCCCATTAAAATCAAGAATAAGGATTCTCATGACTACCATTTAATAAATTTTTAGAAGTTTACACTAATTTAATAAGGCAGGAAAAAAATAAGATGAAGGTAAAGTATAAAGACAGAGATAAAAATATAATTATTTGCAGATGATCTGATGCAATCAATGGAAAATTTTAAGAAGTAGTAAGAGAGTCAAAACAAAAAACCAAAACCTTTTCTAGTTTTAAAAGTTAACATAATAAAATTAAAGAACTCATCAAAATTGAGTGAAAATGATCTTAAAATTAAAATTACATCAGAGTAGCCACAAACTTTTATGTGAAAAATGACAGGACTTACACTTCCAAATTCAAAACATATTACCAAGCTACAATGACTAAAACAGTATGGGCCTAATGCAAAATAGATAACTAGACACATGAAATTAAATATAAAATTCCATGAATATTCTCAAGCGTAGATAAGGACATAATCTATGATAAAGGTGACAGTTCAAATCAATGAAGAAATGACCATTAGGTGAAAAATAATGCTATGACAAATGATAAATTATTTGATAAACCTGAGATAATCTTATGCCATATAGTAAAATGAAATAGATTAAGAGTCACATGTAAATAGTAAAATCACAAAAGAATGAGAAAGAAATATAGATAAATTTTTATCCGAAGGCCAGCCTGTGGCTCACTTGGGAGAGCGTGGTGCTAATAACACCAAGGCCAAGGGTTTGGATCCCTATATCGGGATGGCCAGTTAGCCCACTTGGGAGGGCCTGGTGCTGATAACACCAAGTCAAGGGTTAAGATCCCTTTACTGGTCATCTTTTTTTTTTTTAAAAAAAAGAAAAAAAACAAAGAAAACTTTTATCTGAACTTTGAGTGGAGGAGGCTTTTTTAATCATAAAAAGAAAGGCAAAACTACAAGTTTTATTTATTAAAGCACATAGAAAATTAAAAGCAAAAAAAAAAAAAACCCCATAAAAATCAAAAGGAAGATCACTATAGTGGAAAATATATACATTATGGAAGTAAAATAATTACTTGTTTTATTATGTGCATAGTTAGCACAAATTAATGAGAAGATAAATGTATAAATAGAAAAAAAAAAAAAAACCCCGAACAGGCTGAGGATATGCCTGGTCAGTTTCCAAAGGAGAAATAAGAATAGCTAATTAAATAATAGCTGATTATAACTAAAAAAATACTCAACAGAGTTATAATAAAATCAATGCAAATTAAAACAAGATACTGTTTTTTTTTTTTGCATATCAAATGGGAAAACAGTGTAGAGGAATAATTACTGAAGTGGTAGGGAATACTAACCAGATAATCAGAGATGCTCACCAAGTTTTTTATATATATATATATACACACACACACACACACACACACACACAAAGATAGTCATAAAAAATATGATTTTCAAAAGAAGGGAAATTAGCTACCTAGCAGTAGATTCCTACAAAAAAATGTGGTAATGCTATATAGGGACAATTATATACAGTGATGAAAACAAAACCATGGTCCTAAAAAATAGGAGAAAGGATTAGTGATAGAGAAGATGAAAATACTTAGGCTATAGAAGAATCATATACATGCTATCATGCTGCAGAGTATGATACCACTTTTGTCAAAAGCAAAATTATATGTATCTACACATCAAGCAAGAGTGTACAGACAAATACATATAATGACAATGGTTTTCTGACTGGTGACTTTTATTTTCTTCTTGGCACATTTCTATACTTCCCAAATTCTTCACTGGTACTTGTTTAGTCATAAGAAAAAATGTTAAATATTATAAATATAAGTAATTTCAATCTGGCTGATCAAGAAGTTGACTGTCCTTTGAGCTGAATTCTTCATTTTTAACACATTAGCATCTACCTATTTTCAATCAAGACTTGTCAAATCTGAAGGTCAGGGATAAACAGAACGTTTAGTGGGATGATGAGGGTCCCCAAAAGGTTTCAAACTATAAGTATTTTCCTATAAAGGCTTGCCAGGGCATTTGAAATGAGTTGGTTTGGATTAAGTATTGTTCTTTCCTCTTAAAACTCAGATACCTTGAGAAGGGGTAACAGTGTCCGAGACCTTGAAAGTGCTCAATGAACATTGATTTGAATCAAAGAAAGAGGCTTCAATTTTGCTTATGACATCAGAGTATATGACTTCAGTTTCTGACATCAGTTTCGTCTCATAGGTGCAATTGATTTTATTTTTGGGGGTTACTATGTAACTGGGGAATGAAGGACAAGGACAAGGAACACCTTGTATAAAGGTGTAGCCACTGAAAAATGAAACATGGGATGCGTAAAGCACATTTCTCTAAGTATACAGTTTTTCTCAGATTCATTCTTAGCCATAATTTTGGTAGACAGACTTGACTGGCTGTTGATCCTAATAAGACATCCATGTATTTATTGATTCAACCACTTATAACCCTAATGTGCCCATGAGCCATGTGGTTCAACCTCAGGTCTCCATTACTTAATGAAACATAGTTAGACAATCAAAAAGTAATTTCCCAATAACCTCAATTTCTTTATTTATACTTACTGAACATTGTGAAAAGGAAATAAAACCTATGAGCCATGGGCCATTTTCCTTAGTCCTATTCTCTCTTCTCACGATTCTGTATAATAAAATCTGAAGACTCAGCAGGGGAACAGCTGAAGCCTCTAAGAGAGTAAGGGAAATAAACTAAATAGACAAGAATTCTCTGTAGAGTGCAGGGAGAACAGCTCCCTACTGTGTGCTAAGCACTGCTGGAGGTACTCTACATCCCTTCTTGTTTGATTCTCTACCAACAGTACAAATTAGGCAATTTCATCCCCATTTTGCAGATGAGGAAATTGAACTTTATATCCAACATGCATATAAACGTGTATACCAACTTGTATATATCTAATTTAGGATTAAGGTGAACATATTTCCCACTTTGCTTGGTTCAGTCCCAGTTTACCTCTGTTGTCACTTGTTAATAATTGTTGTGCAATTATTAATAGCATTTGCTTGCATTCTCAAAAGTGTTCCTGCTTGGATGATAAATTACATTGTCACCTATCAGAACGCTGTTGGCTTCAAGTGACAAGAAGCAAAGATTTGGGAGGATTAGAATTTAGGGACTTTATAATCTCACAGACCAGGAAATGCAATCAAGATAGTTCCAGAGTTGAGTAATTCAGTAGCTCAACAACATCATTGACGATAGAGGTTCCTTCTGTCTTTTCCTTTGCCAGCCCGTCTCGGTTGGTTCTGCCCATGTTGGTTGTGCTGTTTCAGGTGTCACTTTCTCACACACCAACGGCTAAAGTCAGAACGGGGTCCATTTCTTCTGTGTCTATAGAGCAAAAAAGTCTTTCTAAGTAACGCTTAGCAGATGCCTACCCATGGTGTCACATGTTCTCTCTTCAGCCACTCACTGGCAAGGGAATAAGGTCACATGATTAGTTTTAACCAATAGAGATTTTTTTTTCAAGCAATATAGGCACAATGAAAGAAAAATGGGGCTCTTCAACAATGGAAGTGGAAAGTGACTGTTGGGTAGTCCAAGCATAGGAACTGCTGCAAACCAGTAGGTAAAGAGAAGCCAGCCAGTTCTGAAGGACCACAGAGACTACTTTTACTCC
Organism: Galeopterus variegatus; assembly: GCF_000696425.1. Classification (NCBI taxonomy): domain Eukaryota; kingdom Metazoa; phylum Chordata; class Mammalia; order Dermoptera; family Cynocephalidae; genus Galeopterus; species Galeopterus variegatus. The sequence continues at coordinate 285,448 of NW_007727975.1, forward strand.
CCAGCCTTCCTCCTTCCCTCCAAGACTGTGCCCTGCAACAGGTTATGTCTGCAGGTTGTGGTTGAGGATGGGACTTACTATTGAGAGAAAATGTAAACTAATATCTGTGGCAATAGAGAAGGAACCTAATACAGCTAATCCTTTGAAGGCACTGAAGGCAGTTGAGAAAGCTTTCAAGAAATAGTGGCTTTTGAGCTGAATGTGAAAGAGTAAAGAGGAATTTGCTCTGCAACTATTGGCAGGGGCTAGTGAAGGTCATTCGAGCTTAAGAGAACTGCATGTACAAATGCCTGGGGATGAGAAAGAGCCTAGTGTGTTCAGCAGCCTGCAAGCAGCAGTGTGGTAGTGATGGAAGAGGACGTTAGAGGGGTGAGCACAACCACCTCCTGAAGGGCTGGCATGGCTTTCCAAAAAGAGAAGACTTATTCTTGGCGAGTCATGATAGGTTTTAAACTTGGAAGTGGTCAGACTTCCTATTGTTGCCCTGAAGTTCGATTAGTAGGGAGTCAAGACTTCTAGAACAGATATTTTTATTTCTATTTTTATCCAAGGGCTAGAAATCCCAGCTGGTGTTTGTAGAGGGGTTACTTAGGGCCAGGGTGAGGTGCATGGCTCTGAAAATGTTTAACCCAGGACTTGCTGCAGAAGAATGATGTCTCTTTGCTCCATCTATGTATTCCTGCTACTTTGTGGCAGAGCCTGCTATGTGTTCACCAAAATTATTTTCTTTTTCCTCCTAGGCACAAACTATGTTACTTTTCCCAGTATCTCTGGGAGTTGGGTAAGACCGTATGACCAAGGTGTGGCCAAGAGATGGTCAGCATTAGTGATATTCCCACTATCTAGGCCTGGCCCCTGAACACCTCCCACACCAGCCTCCAAGCTCTCTTTTCCCATCCACTTGTCAAATGAGGACATACAGGCTGTCAGAGCTACTGAATGGAATAAGCCTGGGTGCCTGAATGACTGTATGGAACAGAGCTCTCTGCTGATTTGCATCCAACTTAGTGTTGTAGAGAAATCAAATTTTATCATGATAAACCACGGAGGCTTTAGAGTTTCATCTGCTGCAGCAGCTAGTGTACCCTAATATATGCCTCACAGATACCACTGTACTCTTGAAATACTAGGGAAACTGACAAAACAGCTCCTTGATAAAGTCAGAGAAAATGTACTGAAGTATGAGGAAGGGTAGTAGCACTGATGAAGACTGAGGCAGATTATCTGTGAAGCAAGGACAAGGAAGTTCTATCCCATCTGGCCTGGTGGGGGCTCCATGACATCCTGTATGTGAAGCACCTAGCATGAGCTGCATCATAATGGAGTGAGTTGGAAGAGTTTCTTGGAGTTGGTAGCTACGGGTCTTATGAATGCCTGCACACAGGGGATGGTAAGAGCATCTACTGCAGAGACTTTTTGTGAGGACTAAATGAGACTGTGCTTTTACAGCACTTAGCACTAGACCTATCAAATAATATGGAGGCTGCTATAATAGTAATTACTGGTTCTTACGGACATTACTACTGTAAGAAATGACTGGGCCAACAGAGCAGTTGGTTTTAGAGGGGGAGGGCATTTCAAGCTGGGGAAATAGCGTGAGCAAAAGTGTGGAGGCTGGAATGATGAGAATCTTCCAGAGACAATATGGTAATGGGGACAGCCTGTTGGTAGTATATGGGGGGCGGTGAGGAGCAGATGGTGGGTCAAGGTGAGGTGGGCAGGCAAGGTGGGCAAGCGAGAGGAGATGAGCTGAATGACAGGTGGAACAGTGGAAAAGTTCCCTTTATAACCCGAAAACCACTTCGGCCCCGACTGAACCTGGATCACTGCAATTGCCACTGGGTACACGGCTCTTCAGCTTGCTGGCGCCTAATCATATCTCGAGAGCTATTTCCAAGAAGCTCAAAGGGCTTTCTGGAAGTTATCTGCTTGCTTGACCCAACAGCCCCGTGTTATCACTCCCATCTCACAGATGGAAAAACAGGACAGCCTGTGGTAAACTCACTTACCCAAGATCAGAGTGTGAGTCAGTGGCCCATTATGTGATCAGATTCTAGATTTCTTCACTGCAGGCCCCTTCTGCAGTTCCTCTAGGCCAGCTTCAGCCCAGCCGGAGCCGCCAAGCAGACTGCATTTCTTTTTCCTTAAAGAGAGCCACTAAGCATCCTGATTCCTCATGCAATTTGGTTATTAGTTAGATCCTGATCTTTGATGACAAGAAGTTTGATTTATAGACAAAATATTCTCTTAGGTGCTGGCGGACATTCTGTACTTTTGTTCCTAGCATTTATCATAAAAATGTTCAAACAGAAAAGTTGAAAGAATTTTAGTCAATACCTATATACCCAGCAGCTAAATTCTACAATGGACACCTTGTTTTATTTTACTGTATTAGCTGAAGTATTGCTAAGCAGGGAGGCAAAGTTCTTTTTAATGATAGTCAAAGTCAGTGATGCTATTAAAAGTCTTTAAAAATATCTACAAGTGATAAAAAAGTTAGAATAAAATCATTAAATCTTTCAGCTCCTCACTAGTAGATCATAGTATTTGCTACTAGTGAGATTACAGTAGATTTCAAGAATGTTTTCATGTTGAGACTACATCCTAGCATAAATCTTTAAAATGTTGTGATATTTCACTAGATTTGTCTATTTTTAAAAATACAAGACACCTCCCTCCCACAAACAAAACAACAACAACAACAACAAACAAACAAACAAACAAACAAACAAACAAAAAACCCAGGGATTCAGGACAGGGAATTATGGCCTGCAATCTTGAAATAAAGAAATAATTATTTTATGTCGCTCCTATGGAAAAATTTTTATGAGGTCAGGAGATAGAAACTGCATGGCCAGAGGCTTGAAGGAACCAAAGGAATCTTTAGGTCAAGTACTTTACAGTCTCTTATTTTATGAATAGGGTCTAGGGTGGCCAAGTGACTTGCTCATGGTATCACAGCAAAGGCCTTTTAGTGACAGTATTAGACCCATAATTTCTTATGCTGGAGGCAAAATTGCTGGAAAAGTACTCAAATGGCCACAGTATTCCCCCCCCCCCCCTCCAATCTGACCATCCTGGAAGTTTTTACACATATCCTGTCTTTATTTATAATGAGATATGTGCTCAAACAATGAGTGTTGGTTGTGACTTCTGCCACCAGAGTAGGTGCTAGAAATATCTCTTTTGGGGAGTCTGGGGGAAGAAAAGTTGGCTGGGAAAATTGGCTTGAATGTGGATCTGAACTCCCTTCATAAGAAAAAGCCTCTGCTGCCCGATGAACATGCTTTTGGCATGACCTTCTCTGCCCAATAGCTTCGCCCCCATGCCGTTGCTGAGGTGCTCATGCACGGCAGCTTCTTAGGCTCCTAGCTGTTTAACTACCGGTATTATCGGTAATATCGGGATGAACCACCTGATTAGAAGAATGAATGCACAAATAAAGCCTCTGGTGCGCTCCATGCCACTCCTTCTGAATTTATTCATGAGCAAAGAGGCTGTGTTCCCACTGAGATCCCTGCTTGCACATTCGGTACAAAGCAGACTACTGGGCCAGGACCCATCCTGAGAAATCGGCTCCATCTCCTGATCCCTGGAGCAGTCTCAGAAAGGGGAGTTTCCAAGCTCCTGGCAGAGGCCTGCACGGTAGGAAGGAAGCAGCAGAAACTCGTGTCCCTGCTCTATCAGTTTGTCATCTTTGGCCCATGCAACCCTGAGAGACCTTAATCTCTTGGGCGTCAGTCGGGATTCCGTCCCCTGCACTAAACTCATTTAAGGGAGAGGGGGGTGCATATTAATAATGAAGATAACCAAACAGTCCAGGATGCCATATTCCCTGACCTGCCCCCAGGCGGGCCTTAATGACTGTTTGTGAAGTGCTTGGAGAGCCTCAGATGAAAGGCGCCCAGGTGAGGACAGCCCTGCCCACTGACGTCACCACACCTGCCGAGCCTCTCCCGAAGGGCGGTGTGGGGTGTCCAGCTGTTCAACCCCAGCTGGCTCTGAACGCCTTGCTCCTGCTGGCAGGGAGCAATGTGGAAAGCGCCACAGGACTCTGATCCCTGGCGAAGGGAACAGGCAGGGGTATGGGGAGATGGCGAGGACGGCAGGGGGAGAGACAGGTGAAGGAGAGAGAGAGAGAGACGGAAGTGAGAGGGAGAGGGGGGCAGAGAGAAAGAGGGACAGAGGGAGCAGGGGAGCAGGGAATGACTCCCAGAAACAAGTGAAGGAGAGAGGGGGTCAGAATCAGAGGGAAACGGAGGACTGACTCAGAGGGCAAGGTGAGGGAGACAGAAAGGAACGGGAGACGGGGAGGGACAGAGAGGGAAAGGGAAGCGAGTGACTCAGAAAATGCTGAGAGAGAAAACAAAAGGGAGAGAGACAAAGCAGAGCGACTAAGACTCAGACAGCAAGAAACTGAGAGAAACAGAGAGGGGGAGCGGGAGACAGAGAGGCGGGGAGAACCCAGAGGTGGGGAGAGGAGAAGGGTAGAGACTGGGAGACGCACGCGCGCGCCCGCAAGTTAGGGGGTGGGGGCAGAGAACTGAAAAGAGGCGCAGACCAGAGAGACCCTGGCAAGTCAGAGACGTTAAGGAGAGACACCCCAGAGAGAGCTCGAGAAAGGGCTGCGGAGGGGAGCCGAGGCCCGTCGCACCTGACCCCGGCACCCTCCCCCGCAGCCCG